>NC_061506.1:3154178-3311678 GCF_022539355.2 Hippoglossus stenolepis | reverse complement strand
CCGACTCTCCTCCACGAGATACTTTCTGATTCCCCACTGCTGCCCTCCTCCATCTCCCATCTCTGTCCCGCCAGTTCATGTCTTCATAAAAGCAGACTCTCTTGTAATTACCACTTCTCTAAAGAAAGTTAATCTTTCCTCCTGCTGGGTTTTATGAGACAGGAAGCCTTGGAGGGCTTTTCTCCGCTCTGTCTCTCTTTCCGTCAAGTCATTTCAAACACTAAACAGAAGCATTGCATTTGCACAGTTGGAAAGGCAATGCTCTGTAGTTGTCGATGAATAAATGTCACCTTTTCAGATATTTGCACACACACACACACACACACACACACACACACACACACACACACACACACACACACACACACACACACACACACACACACACACACACACACACACACACACACACACACACACACACCTCCTCAGACTGAAGTCTATGCCGCCGGGCTGCAAATGCATTTGCAGGGCCCTCAGGTCACACAGCCTCCGTGGCACATCGAGACCATGTCAGCTTTCTATTCAAATGCAAGGTATGAAAAGTGAAGTTGGAGGCTCTTTGCTCGACCTGCAGGTTTGCTTCACTGCAACTGTCAATCTCTCTGCCAGTGTTCTGACTAGTCTCTGTTTCCATCTTGCTCAAACTTCCCTCCTCTTTACTCATTTTCACCCTCCAAGAGTGGCTCTCTGTATTCTGTCATCCCTGTAGTTGAGAAACATGTTAAAATCTGCATTGAACAGAAATAACTGGTATTTGCAACAGATTTCAGGCCCATTTCAAAACCTAAAAAAAGGAAATAAAGCAGATATTCTATCAGGAAATTGCACAAATCCAAAAACTGATTCTAGCAATCTGGAATACAGGAAAGCAAAATGACTTGTTTATAGGAATTGGAGCAGACAGTGAAGAGGCATTTTCTGCAATGCACGACTTCCATTAGGTTTCACATAAGAGCCTGCATGAAAACCCACAATCTGCCGTGCACGGCTCTGCACAGACCTGTTTAGACATGCAAAATGGACAGGCGTAACCTCAAGCCTAATGGAGAGTGCCGGCCTAATTGAGTCCATCTCCGGGAGCTCGCAATCACTTTCCACTGACCTTCACGTCTTCTTCAACAACTTGTGTTTTATCCGCTGCAGGAGCAGACGTTTTTTAATGGACTTTCAAAGATGCCACTCAAGAACCCTTCAAAAAGCAGCAGAGAAATGGGTAAGTTCCATCAAAAATAAAACACATAAATATGCATGCAAATATAACCAAAGACACAAATGTCACAGCGTCCGGATCTCTGGTGGAAGGGCAGAAAAGAGAGGAAGCTATGGAGCCGGAATCCAACATTTTGTGAAATTAACTTAGGTTCACATGAAGCCAGAAAGGTCGAGAACAATAAAGAATCCAGCCTGGTTCTCTTCAGCATGTAACTCCCTCTAAACAACTAACTGTTTTTACATTTCATATCATAAACACCTTACAGAGTGATGGTCGGATAATACTTATATAATAATAAATTCAAAATCAATATTTCATTTTGCTGCCTTGAAATTGAGTTTTCCCAACGTTTCCTCTGAACATGCAGGGACTTTCATATTCCAAATACTTAATGATATATTTCTCTCAAGTTTAACTTTTGCTGATTTCAATTCCAGAGCAATGACCCATTCAGTTTCCCTCACTTTAAGTCGTGGAGTGCCTGAAATGGGACGACGGGCAGGAAACAGCGAGAATATCTCCTGGTGTGTTCAGCTGTGAAACTCTAATATTAATCTGAGAAATGCTCACATGTAGGACAGGAGGGAAGAGTCGCACGGTCCAGGGATGGTCTCAGTTAGTAGAAATTATTTTTTTTAAAAGACACAGTTCTAAATGTAGAACAAACCCCGTCAGAAATTAACAATATCCAAATGAACTCCCTGGTACAAACGCCTCCTGCTCTTTGGATGGATGAGGGAGACGATTGGTAAAGTAATCTCTGAAAGGACTTCAATGTCTTTAAGTTGTGTTTATGAGACCGGAGGAAGTGACGGGTACAACTTGATTTGTGTCGACACTTGAGACGCAATTTATTCCCCGGGAGTAAAAGTAGAGCTGCTCAACCTCAACTAGACAAGTGGGTATGAGGAGTATCTCTTTTTTCTTTATGGTCTGAGCCTCAACTCCAATTTGAAAATAACATAATGGTGGACACTACACTGAAGTGCCAAGTGTATCAGCTTTAATTTGAGTAGGTTTCCATCAGTATAGAAAGAACTGTGTGTGTGAATTATAGCTGTTATAACACAGCTCCCACGTTGCAGGGGTTTAAAAGTAATTGGACACTTGGCTACAAAAAGGTTTCTTGGGCAGCTGTGTCGTTGGTTCATGCACAGCCGAGCTCACAATTGGCTCCGAGTTTAGCCCGAGGGGACGTTGTCTGGCAACTTGTGGAGGGAGGAGGAGAACATGCAAGAGACAACAGTCATTCATTACTTCAATAATTTGGCAATATGGTCTCCACTGCACCTCTAAATGATTTAGGGCGGCAATTATCGATTAATCCAGATTATTCTCTTGATTAATTCATGAGATGTTTGGTCCATTACATGTCGATCTGTCTCTCCTCAAATGTCAAAGATATTCACTTTAGTGTTATTAGAGGAGCAAAGAAACCAGAAAATATTCACATTTTAAATGCTAAAATTCAATAATTTTAAAAAACACTCAGATCTATTAACATATTTAAGTTTAATTTGAATAGTTGCAGATGAATCTAGAAGTGGATTACAGAGTGATTCATTGATTGGATGCTGCAGCCCTGATGTTATTAGGGTTGGAGCTGCAGGTGACAGGTTCACATATGCATAAGTCTGCAGATAATAAATGAGGCAAAGGTGCAGTGTTACATTAAAGCCATTTTTTAATTATTGGATAAATGGCTAAATATGCAATTTGCAGAAGCACAGATGTAATTTTAGGGGTATCATCGACGCCAGGAGAGCGACTTTAATGCAAAAAACATAAACATTGCTCAGAATTTAATACAAAATCCTTATAAACAACCACAAAACCGCCATTTTAACGGTTACCACTGTCTCCGTATGAAAGCTGCAGGTAAACATTAAGTGCAGGAAGCGTCTCTTTAATTGGATTCCAGAGTAAATGACTGACTATCACCCTTCGTAACAACATAAGCCACCACAAACAACTCTCATTCAAACACTGCGGTGCACACACTCACTCCGAGCACTCATTAGGCCTGAAGTGTCCTCAGGGAACGAGAGAGAGGCTCAAGAATGTAGTTTGTGTTATTATTTGTATACATGAAGTGTGTATATTCCCGGTGATAATCTGGCGTTCCCCTGTGGTGATTGTAGTACAGCTCTTAAATCTTTTTTTTTGTTTTCCTCTCACCATTCCACTTGAAGCATCTGCGTTCGCTCCTGTACTCGTGTGTTTGCTCGGGGGAGATTTGCGGCGAAAACAGATGACGTGAAGGTACAGCTGCCGGTGATACATCACGCAACATATGGAGGTGCATGGGGAAGAGAAAACACACACACACACACACACACACACACACACACACACACACACACACACACACACACACACACACACACACACACACACACACACACACACACACACACACACACACACACACACACACACACACGATGCCAACATTTGTATAGCGCAAAAACAAATATGCACAGGCAGGCTTGTCGGAGCCAAGATCCACACTTTACTTCCTCTCACCTTCATCTCTTCTCTCTAATGTGTTTCCCCTGTCTCCTCCTCTCCCTCTATCATCTTGCTTTTCTTTTAACTCCTGCTCATCTCACCTTCCCTAACACATCCTCTTCTCCTCCTCCTCCTCCTCCTCCTCCTCTCTATCCCCCCCACTAGCCATTCCCCCAGAGGCTTCAGCCAAAAGACCAATTTGCTTCCTGATTTTCACATCTCTAGACCCTAATTGGCTTGAAGGGATCTGAGGGGATTTGCGAAAAGGGGCGGAGCTGAACAAGGCGCCGACTGCCTCCTCTTCTAAACGTGGACACAGAGAAGTGACTTAATAAATCCTCCAAACTGTAACTGCAGCATGACGCCCTGTCACCCGTTACCGGCTTTGTTTACACTTTGCTTTATTGGATTTAAGACTTTTGACTTCACGCGCAGTGGAAGAATGGTTTTAACCCACTTCTATGAAATTTAGTGCTCGGGCCATTGGCCAAGGAACAATTGATTAGATTTAGATGGTGGACTTGAACCTAAGTATGTTTGGAGGGTCAGGAAATCAATTTAACTTAAATTTGAATTTAAAGGGAATGCAAGTCGATGGGTATGACAGAAACAGAGAGGGAATCATATCACTATATGTATGTGAGTGGCTCGACAAGCTTAAACTGAATCATAACATCAGTCAGCTTCATTTCTGAGTTTGATTCTTCATCTTCTGATCAGTCACAGCTCTCCTGGGTTCATAATAGAAAAGCAGAGGTGATGTAGAGTTTTTCTCTTGAATAATATATAACATAACAAGAAGGTGCAGTTCAGTAATCAGCTCAGACTCTGCTTACAAGCCCTGTAAAGCATGGAAAAGCCCGTCTTTGATTACTGGCCCAACTCTCGTAACCACGGAGCGAGACAGAGGTCTCCTGTTTCCTTAATCCTATTTGTCAGTGTATACCATACCAGCAGAAGATTTCCATACACTGCATCAATGTTAAGAAACGTAGAAAACAAAAGAGGAGCGTCTTTTACAACGTGTGTGACTGATTGTCTCTTTTTCAAGTCTCCAAACAGGAGACATGAGATTGATAAATCAGAGCGGTTGGTTATTTTGCTGCTGAAAACTATTAGTTCTCCACCAAACAAAGCCAAATATATGCTCGACGAGAAACCACTGGGCTGTGAAACAGAATCCAATCCACGGGCTGTCATACACAGCAAAATAGGCAATCAGGAAGAATAAAGGGAACAGAAAGCGACACACGCACACAGTGCAAGGCCGGTGTTGTGCTGAGGTCCTCCTGCCTCCTGGGAAGTGTATACTTCAACACAGAATAGTATCTACTGAGTTCATGTCAAATTCTGCCTGCCTGCCGAAGAAGGGAATAACTAACAGGCCTCCAACGCAGGCAGGATTTCTCTCCTGGCAGACGTGTCAATGTGTTCAGAAACAATATGACTCAAACAAGAGGAAAATATCTCTAATTATGAGTGAGCAATAAATATGACACTATTAGAAATGAACGTACATCGTTACAACTTGTCAGAAGTGGTTAAAAGTAAAAGCCCTTACATACGTACTTATGCAGTTCCTAGATGAGATGCCACCGCAGCAGGTTTAAATCTGCCAGCCCACAAACCACATTAGTCTATTATTTGGTCCCTCTTTGGCCTTGACATCCACAACCTGCCCTCCTCCCGGCTCTTGCACTTTTTCTGCACAGGTAAGAGGACTGCAGGGAGTAAACAAGAACAGTCCCAGAGCTGATTTGCAATAGCCAGTGTGAGGGTAGGCAAAAGTTGAATAATAATAATGTGTTTCGAGAGAAGGTGGCTGGCATTGTTTTCACCGTGTGTGTGTGTGTGTGTGTGTGTGTGTGTGTGTGTGTGTGTGTGTGTGTGTGTGTGTGTGTGTGTGTGGTGGGCACTAGCGATGAGTGGGTTCTGACTGTTTTGACAGGTGTTTATGTGTGTGTCTGTCTGCAAAAGCATCACAACTGTGCAGGAGACAGCTCCAGAACTTTACAAGTGTGTAGTTGAGATCAGAACGAAGGCCGAGTTCGGGGTCAACCCGTCTCTGCCCGACTCTCTCACCCTGCTTCTTGTCTCTCGCTCGATCGTATCCATCCACATGAAGGCAGAAATCTAGTTCTTACGTATAAACCTGATTCCCTGGCTGCACTGTGACCGTTCAAAGGGAACAATTGTTCCCTTACTCCTTCAGTTACAGTCAGAAGCTGAAGGGAACAACCACCACTAACTGACATCAAACTTTTTGACAGCTCATTACGATTTCCCCGCAGCAGTGTGGGTTCTTTCTACCTCCTCTCCTGCCCTCTATACGTGATGTGTATGTATTTGGATGAAGATTTTGGGAGGATGCTTCTCAGGCTGCCGTTGCAAAGCGGGAGTTGGATGCATTGGTTTTGTGTAAGTGGCCCCAGTGGGAGCAGAATGAGCCCCGGGGGAGTGTGTGACGCTGCACCTCCAGTGTTGAGTCAAACCAGATAGAGCACAGAGAACTCCTCTCTCTGTGCTCCATCCTTTAAGTGTTATTTCAATTTCTCCTCCTGTATTCACCTCCATATATTTCACTCCCCTTTCTTTTGCACGCAGCAGCCATGTCAGTGGCTCGAGTCAAGAGGCCGGGCTGACATTTTGTTGCTCTCCTAATCACATAATGTTCCTCTGAAGGAGCCTGTTGGAGTAGGCAGTGGGTGACTGATAGGCGAGCTTTTGCAGCGCGAGGAAATTACACCGGTGCAGTGCCATTTAACTCTGAGCAGCATTGTGCTTAGGTAGAACCGCGAATCAATCTTGCATCCCTCCTCCCTCTCTCTTTGAAATGACAGCGTATACGCTCCATCTCCTTTGGCTGGAGGCTGAGAGACGGACCGGCCTGCAGGGCTGAGAGTCTCGCCGGCTCCCCAGGTCACTGTGATCACTCTTTTGTGTGGGGGGGGCCCTATTGGGAACGCCACCACAGACTGAAACATCAGGGCCTGTCAGAGGCAGTGGGATTGTACCCCTTTTAAAGTGTAGTAGACTGTCAGCTGTCCTCACTATTTAAGCCTCCTGACTAAGTTTTTAGTCATTTCAAGTCATAATAATTTGACACACGTTCCAATAACAAACCATGTGATTCTCTAACTGTACTGGTTCATTTCAACATTCCACCTGTTCCTCTTTCTCTTCGATGCTTACATTTACTTAAAGTCTGTCACTACGCCCCTTGAGCCTGATTTGTCCCCATGTCTGGGAATAAATGGAAAGCGGACACATTTTGTTTCTTTCTAGGAACAAATGAGCGCTTCAGATATGTCATTTTATTCCCCCGGCTGGTGTTAAACGCGAGAAGCCAGTGAAAGAGAAGGAGGAAAAAAACAAGCTACTCCACTTTTCATCTTTTCCCCGCTGCCCTGCATCTATTGCTCACATGTTCTCTCTGTCTCTCGAATCCCTTATCAGCTCGCCTTGTTTTTCCTTTAACACACACACACACACACACACACACACACACACACACACACACACACACACACACACACACACACACACACACACACACACACACACACACACACACACACACACACACACACACACACACACACACACACGTCTCCTCTCAGCTTCGCTACCTTTCAGTCTCTTGCCACGTCACTCTTTCCCTCCCCATGACTTCCCCTCCATCGCTCTCTCTATCATTCCCTTTCTCTCCTGCTCAGCTGAGAAATACTGTAACGGGGCCTTAAAAAACACCGGCGCTCCTGCCAAGAGAGGAGAAGATAAGCCGCGCTGCAAGTTGCTTCATTGTGAAATATCTCCTCCACTTCAACTGCCTACAATCAGCTCTGTCAAGCCCTTAATGAAAGCCTCCCTGCTGCTCTCTCCAGTCTCCCCACCGTCCCGATATATCTTGTTAATCTCTTTTATTACTCTTCCTCCATCTTCATCTCTTTCACAGTTAATCTCACTATCTTTCTCTTCCTTCCTGGCCTCTCCATCTAAAAGGGGGTGTAGCAGTAAACTTATTGTTTCTTATAAAAAAAATGGCATCAAAATGTAATAATTATATTTATGAGGGCTCGTATTACTACGTTGAGCACTACATAACTTTATACATCCCATAAAGATGGATGACATGACAGCTCCCAAAAACTGAAGCCATATATGAATGATGATATTTGCAGAGACTGACTCCCGATGTACAGGAGGGACCTCGCTCCCGTGGCTCCATCCCCAGGATTCAACAGCGCAGACCTTGGCTCCACGTACGCAAGATGGCAGCGTTCGGATTTGGGATATTTTGGCTTCATTTCAGGAAAGTGGGAGGAGGTGGAGACGTGTCGACTCTCTTTATATCCAGTCTACGATATTTACAGAGAGGCAACACAACAGACTGCCTGTCATAGAAATAATATAGAATAAAATTTCAACTTGATACTAATATAACGTGATCTGTTTAATTTCCAGAAATAAAAATATAGAAATAAAGGGGAAATACTTCCCCCTAGTAACCTCCTCATATCTTGTACAGTCCTGCTTCTCCTCTCGCGGCTCCTCCCTCTCGGGGCTGACGCTCGCCAGCACAAATCACCTATACTGATGACAGCAGCTGATCAATAGCCTGCTCGTCCTGGTCACACTTGTCAAGTCAATTCCCCACTAATGAATCCCGTTCGACTGCGATCCTCTTTGATGGACCATCTGAAGTTGTTTATTGTGCAGTTGCTACATCACTGCTGCACTTCTGGAAAGAGGGGGACGCTCTGAAGAAGTCATGATGATGCATCTTGTACCTTTCGGGCCTGTTTCATTGTTTTCTTGGCTATTTTCCTCATTTCTGCGGCAAATTGTGGAAAACGTCACATCCCATCGAGATATGCACATCCATGCAGCGATGGAGGTTCATGGCACCTTTTTCAGCAATGGCAGATGTCGGGTATTGTTGTCAGTCTCTCAGAATCAAAGAGTGAGAGATTTCTGGAGGAATCACTTTTTAACTGATTTCACAGCGACACACAAGGAAAAATCCATCATCTAAAAGGCAGAGATACCAATTTCTTCACTGGCAGTGGCCTCAAGAGCAGAATCCAACTGCCAAGATGGATTGGATGTAGAAGAATAAGTGAATAAGGCAGCAATAAGGTAAGTACTTCCTCGTTTATTGAATTAAAAGTATTGATGATACAGTGTTTAACACCAAGAGCCGTCCACTATCTGTGGGTCATCCAGAGGAGAATGATCTGTTGAGGGGTCGCAGGGGGGCTGGAGCCAATCCCAGCTGGTCCTGCTATGAGGTGACAGCGCTGACCTCTGTCACGCTGTCACTTTTACTTCAAACAAACTTTCCCATGGAGGGAGAGTTCATATTTGAGCTGTAATGACGTGATCAGAATATACAGTAGCAGCGCATCAGAGCCTTTGAAGTAGTTTCCCTTATGATCTAGCAGGGGGCACTCACTCTGACCTTGACCTTTCTCAAGCCCTTGTGACCTTTCAGTAAAGTGAGGCAGTGATCTTCCGTTGTTTTGATATGAAATGGGGAAGCAAAGCATCTGAGAGGCAGCGTGTGGAAGTGTCTCGTGTTCTGGATCTACTTAAAATTGTCAGGATGATTTTCTACCTTTGCACAGGAATGTCTTTCAGTGTGAATCCCTGACACAGCCGCTCGCTCTTCAAGCTCAACAGCATTATTTTGGAGCCGTCCACTCAGCCCTTTTCTTGAAAACAAGAGAGGCAGAGTGGACAGGTAATAATACACACTGGGAATGGATGAGGAAAGAGCACAAGTGTGGGGAACTTAACAGAGCCCAAGGCAGCAAGAATGCAGTTAAAAGGTGAGTGCAACACCACGCTCTGCAAGACCCCAGGAACAGCACCGGGCTGTGAGGAGAATTAGACGACTACAGCAGCCGCACCAGGTGGGGCAGGATGACATAGCACACACTGGCCCTAAAAGCCTTTCTCTACACAATCACTACAAAGTGAGAAACTTCAACTCTGTTGAAACTTCCACTCTGTTGATCATCAAACACCATGAAATAACAAATTGTATTATTAGATTATTATGAAAACCAATGTAAAAGACGCATGGACATATGTGTCAGTGACTGTTACATCATTTGAAATCTCTTCTTGTATGTAATCGAATGGGATCCCTGTTGCCTGTGATCTTAATTATTACTCCTACAAATCCAATATGCAGCGCTCTGCCTCTGTGATGTTCCCCTCTGCTGTCGGTGTCACAAGATCTGATCATTTGATATATTTACTATTCATCCCACATTTTGCTGACTGATGAGTTTTCTGCTTCCCTCAGAATCGTTCCCGGTGAATACATGATGTCCGAGTGGCAGAGAATAACTTCTCCTCTCAACACAGAGCGTCCAAGTCTGTAAAGTTACACGTTCTTGTACTTTCCCAGTTGAGGTTCAGGGCACTGCACAGCACTGAGCTGATGTATGCAACATGCACAGCAGGCGCAACTTCTGCAGCCGCTGCAGGACCTCTGCGTTTCCAGGCTGCACAATTCAACATAATCATGATATTGAACTTCTGTGCCGCAATTCACGAGAGGCTCTAGATTTCACAGCAGCAGTTTACGACGGGCTGCATTCTGGTGAACTAATTAAAGCGTTAACCAATGAAAACACTGGAGGAGCATATCGATGAAATAAAATCCGTCTTAATGCTTTTACCTTTCGGGTTTTGTGTTCGTACTTTTACAACCCTGGAAGCTCAAATGAGGCATTTCAGATATTGAAAGTCTTTTTATTTGCTTTGATATGAGTGCAGGAGAACAAACTGAACAGCACATTAAGTATTAAGTATTTCAGAGACTTGGAAGTTCTATCCAGGGATAAAAGGAGAGATGCCAGAAATTAACCTGCCAGTTGGCAAGAATGGCTAAAAACCAAAGTGTCTGAAAAGCGTAAACAGCTTTCATGGATGGAATACTGAGAGATTATGCAGGTGTTGATGAAGTAGGTGTGCACACACACACACACACACACACCTAAACTTCACTCATTTTCTCCTTACTGCTCGTCTCCTCCTACTTTTTCTGTCATACAAATAAAGACAAACGCACACAGCAGGAGTGTTTTCAAAGTATTGAATGCTCTCTTTTTCTATCTCTACCCCCCACACACACAGACACACACACACAGAGACACACACACACACACTTTGCAGGGGGCGATCTCCTTTGGGTAACATGTAATTGAACTCTCCTCCAGCCCTCTCTCTCACACCCCTGCCGTGACCTTATAATGATCTTCCACTCTGCACCGCACAAACACGTTGGCGTGCACACATGCGCACACACACGGACACACTCTCTGTAAATTCCCACACAGGGTCTGTAATGATCTGCCAGGCACTCCATGCTCTGAATCTTTCAACAGATCACCCCTACCAGGTCTCAATGGAGCCCAGTGTGTGTGTGTGTGTGTATGTGCGTGCGTGCGTTTTGGAATGCTTGTAGTGACATGCATAGTTTGAGGCAAAAAAGCATAAAGCGTTTTGCTTTCTTTATTGTCCTCTTTTGTGGTGTGTGTTCTTATACAAACACACACACACACACACACACACACACACACACACACACACACACACACACACACACACACACACACACACACACACACACACACACACACACACACACACACACACACACACACACACACACACCTATGTTGTGTGAGATAGCTTTTAATCACTGCAGTGCAACAAGGGAGTGGTAAAGTTTCGCCACTGTGCATTCAGTATTAATTTCAAGGTCTTCTAAAGTTAGCGGAAAATATATTTGTGGCTCCCTGAAGAGCCTCATGATGATAAAAGATCTCACTGTGTGTGGTGCACAGTGTTAATTCAAATGTATATCTGTTGGAGATAATTTGAGAGGTGGGGCACAACCTGGACAGTAACAACCATTCACTCTCACATTATCGTCAATTTACAGTCTCCGATTTACCTAACCACCATCTGCATGAGTACCCGGAGAAAAAGCACAGACAAATGATCAACATGCAAACTCGCACCCACTGGCCCTGCACGCTTGTTTGGAGATATTATGTAAAACGAAGGTCGTGTGGAAAGATCATTTGTGAAAAAAGATGGGAAAAATATCACCTAAAAAAATATCTGCCACAGCAGACAAGGCCTGAAGCCATAAATGTGTGACTTGTTCATTTTGTGCATTGTGCACAGTAGGTCCACATATTTGTTACGCATGTGAATATTGTACTGCCGTCCGTCTCATGTGATGATCATGTGTGTTTGTGTGTGGACAGATAAAAATGCATTGGAGCCTTGCTGAGGCAGCCCCAGTAAGTCCCAGGCGTTCCCTGGACATCTCTAAGTGGTTTTCTTTGAGAGCCACAGCCTGGCGGCAAGACCCCTATTACTGATATAGACACACTGTAATAAGACAGGGATGCTCACACACACACACACACGCTCACAGACAAAGTGCATCTATCTCTGCTATAACAAGCAATCTGTACAGGATGAAAACACCTGTTGCTCTAGTCAAGATACAACAGAGGATCAAGATGAAGAGTGTAACATGTTCATATATGTGCTGGAAGTCAAGATACACATGTGTACGGCTCATAAGAGAAGCATTGTGGTGAGGACACACCTCTCACCATCTGTCAATATCATTTCTGATTACTTCCTCCTCTCTATTATTCATTTTCCCTCCTCTCCGTCCCTTTCTGCCCTCCGTCCCTTCCCCTCTGCAAATCTTCCTTATCAGAGATATTTCCTGGCTGATTGATGCTTAAGTTCATGTCTGACATCAGCCGCACACACACAAACCCACGGCTATAATAAGAGGACAAACACAGAGGCAGAGCGTTGTCTTCCTGTCATCTACCCCCCACCCCGTCTCCCAGACAGATCATTAGCTCACAGCAGATTGGTCTGTCACAGGAACGGGACCGGAAACTCAAAGGACAGGAAATGAAGACATGGTTCAGCCTATCAGGCCCCTCGGGAGACATCAGGATAAGGGGGGGGGGGGGGGTATAGCCGTATCTGTGTCTCCGGGGAAAGTCGTGTGAAAGAGGCAGGAAATGGTGTTTCACTGAAGTCGTGTCCAGATAGAGAATCAAAGATGTCCGGGTTAGGAAACAGCTTCTCTCCTGAAGTGTGTCCTGACCTTTGCCCTCCTTACTTTTTTCGGTATTAGACAAGTCTCAATGTCTTAAAATAACCATCGAGGAAACTCGGAAAGCAGCGGAAACCAACTGTCCTTTTTTGATGATCAATTAAATTTGTCAAGGGCCACTGTCCCGTTTTATTCAATTTATAACACGCAATGTTTTCATCAGCGCTCAAGGTAAAACTACCTCAAACCGGCAGCGGTCAAACTGAATCAATACTGTATATGGAGGAGGAGAACGGCTTGGCCCTGCGTAGTATTGTTTTTCTGCATATAAATGTCAATCAGGCTGAATCCTTGGTGGGATTATCTGAGGACACTGACCCGGCGCTTTGTATTCACAGGAAAGAGAACGTGTCCTGCGTGCAGCTGACAGTCGCTTAACGTTACTGCAAATAACTGAGAGGTGAAGGGGCAACGTGATGGAATGATGCATGATGTCAATCCAGGTAAAATGCAAGAAATGATTACGATAAAGTGATTCAGACGCAAACAAGATGTAAGCATTGATTCCCCCTGACAGTATTGAGTGAAGAGCAGCAGGACCCAGCAGGAAACAGTGAGGTTACATCCATCCACAGATAACCTGGCTGTGCACAGCCTGCAACAGCCACCGCCAGGAAGCATGACTACACACACACACACACACAAAGCCGTGCTGCTGTCAATACAGTAGATGCACAGCTCACACACTTTCTCCTTCCCTCTGCTTCTCCTCTAACACACACACACCAGAAGTACAAACTGACTGAATTGACTCTTTCGCCTTTATCAATCGACCAGTCAAAATCAATACGCCATCAGAGGAGGAGGGCAACGTGTAATATCTGGGCCCCGATAAGACTGAGTGACAGTCGCCCCCAGATTAATCTTCAGAATTTATGCGTTCACATTTTTGACTCGCCACAAACTTGAAGGGGATCCTGTCTGAAAATGTCCTCCTACAATACATGTGACACCAGACCCAGGCTAATCTCTGGATAGCATCTGTCTGCGATGAGGTTTTGGTTCCACATTGCTGCATCACAACAAGCCCCCGGTCCGGAACAATCTGTGGGACGGACAGGAATGAAATGAGGAAGGCACAACTCATGGGTGGCTGTAATCTCCAGACTGCATATGTTTGTGTTGAACACAGAGCGAAGGGCATCACATTTACTGTCCATTTGTCGTCATTCACACCGAGTTAAAGACGCTGCAGAGACTGAGTTTCACATTTGAAAACTTATTCTTGTATGAAAATTGTTGTAGAATTGAATTATATATTGACTGGGAGGTATATTTTAGCAGGCTGGTGCTTTAACCCTCTGAAAAGGACGCCCCGTGTGCAGCCCCCCTCCCGACTGGCTGCAGGAGATTTCTGTTTGCATGATGTAAAAAATCCATATAGAATAAAAACCAGAAGAGCTAGTACTATCATTTTCTTTGCAACAGGAAGTCAAGACCTGTCTTCTGCCTCATCATGAAGTATGCTTGTGATGACATCACTACGTTTCATTACCTGCAGGGAAATATGAGGCATTCAAGATACTCCAGGAAATTACATCACAGTAAGAACAGTCACCAAAGTAGGCAATGGGGCACTATTTCTATTTAAAATATCTTAAAATCAACTATTTAACACAATGAATTTAACTCGTAAAGGAACTCTGTCTCTGTTTAGTGAATAGGGACAAAGTTCTCAGACCTTTAAGTGTATGGATTATGGATTAGCTATAGTAACAGTATATATAGCTAATCCATACCTTCTAAGACATTATCCACATATAGCGTAACGTGTAAGTGTTTCATCTCCCTAAATGCCAAACATTCGAGCATGACCAGTTTATTTACATACTGTGAGCTCACAGCAAATCAAGCCTCCAGAAGAGTCGAGTGGGAAACTTGTTGCCCCCGACACAGAGCGAGGGAAAGAGGTAAAGACAGAAACTTGACACTGAGATAGATGAACCAATTAGTGCTAAATAATCAAGGGCATGGCTTTGACTGTGCACGAAAAAGAAGTGCAGTGTAGTTTAACACAACTTTCTTCCACACTGCAAAAACTGGACTTTCCTTAAGAGAAATCAAACAAAGTCCCAACAGAAGAAGTTGGAAGTGTTTGAAATTCATTACAAAGTGTTGAATTGTCCCATGCCAGAGTTGGACTGGATCAAATATTTCAGCATACCATCTGTCAAATGGTATGCCGCTCCTTATGGTAATGTTATGCAGCACACTGCAGACTGTCCCAATGTAGCATATGTCCACCAAATTGCATTGTAGTTATTTTGCAAAAATATGCATTTAATCCATCTGCTGTATAATCTAGGGAACATGAAAACTTTCAGTTTGGTCCCAATAGCAAACTCTAAAGAAAAAGTTGTACTGGGCTTTTAGCTTGACAGAGATCTACAACAGATGTTAACATGAGTAGGGTTCGTATTATTCAGACTATTGTTTTAACCAGGTTAATTTCAGAATATTATATAAATATATAAGTCACCATCTGGGTCCCCCTCTGTTCTGTTCTGCACTGACCTGCGCAGGTAGGGTGGATAAGAACTGAAGTGTTTGCCAAGTTAACAGCGTTTCAGAACAGGCCAGGGACGGCTTCGTCTGCAAAGTTGCCTCATTGATTAGCCACGCACAAATCTGTATCTCATCCTTCCGTCCCATCATCTGCCCATCTATTAATACCTGCAGGCATTGATTTGTTCATATTTGTGTCAACTGGGCGGATTACCTCCTCTCTAATCCAGCCCAAATTGCTGTGCAAACCAAATCAGTGCAGGAGTTACTGTACAATGATTTCAGATATTTCAGTGTTCTGGCAAAACGAGCATTTCCACCGACGGGAACTCTATTTCCGTGTGATTTAGTGTGAAGGAAGTGAAGCGGGTGTGGGGGGGGGAGTCAAATTCAGATTTCACTTGAGAAAATGAGGCAACACTTTGTAACTGGTTAGCTTGTGGCTAGCACTTCCACTGGGATCCTTATCAATCCCCCTGCTCATCGGGTATTCAAAAATGCATTTTATTCTATTCCCCCCGTCAGTGTCAGTGATGAATTCCTGGGGAGGAACAAGCACAGCCATTTCTGACAGACGGTCTCTTGTGGGAAACCAGGACTCGTGTGGGACTCTAACAAGTGGAATCATTTTTAAATAATACCTCAGATTGACAGCTACATTTCCCCATCGAGGGTGCACTAATAATTACCCTTATTTCAAGGTTTTTATTCATTTATGTGTCACAAACATTTAAAAATGTATTTACTTTAAATTTTAATTCCTCTGTTAATAGATACGTAGACAGAATTCTGTAAAGAACATAAATGTATTGGATATTGTAAACGTTAAACAAGTTTTAAAGCAAAGACGGCTAAAATGATTGTAAATACTAATGGTAAAACCTGTTAGTGCTCCGACAGGCAGGTAGAGGAGGTAAATAAGTACTGTAGGTAGATATGACTGGTATCTTTGTGCTACTGACTGATGTGCGTGCAGCCACCATCTCATTTCTATGACAGAGCAAGTCACAAAGACAGCCTCTCCTGTGTTTAGCATCCCAGTCTCTATTCACTCTGACCTTGATGAGAAGAAAACAGAAGTGGAGAGGATGCAGTCTGAGGGACGACTGTATTGTTAAGCTTTAACCTGAGGGGACAAACACACACACACACACACACACACACACACACACACACACACACACACACACACACACACACACACACACACACACACACACACACACACACACACACACACACACACACACACACACACACACACACACACACAAGACAGGAAGGGTTTTTCCGTTGTTGTTGTTTTTATGTGGTGGAATTTATGATTCTTGCCAAGCGTGTATACACGGTGAATGCTTTTAACCCTGTTCTGTGACCACACTGCCGCCTTATAGACTAAACATTATTACCTCATATGCTGTGAAATCGATTAAGATCCCTGAAGAGTGCACAAATACAACAGGTCATAAATGCAGCAGTGCAAAGGCAGTTTTCCATCCAGGCACCACTTCCCCCTTTAGTTTTCATCATCCACATATTGTCTCGATAGTCAATGAATCTTTTCAGCTATTTAATTGTTGAATAGCAACCGGAGGAGAGGAAGAATATGTCCACCTAAGTCAAAAAGCCCTGGAGCCCATCACTGTGGTGTTAATAGTGACAGTTTATATGAGGGAATAACGAGTAATATTCAAAGATGATGAGAGGAGATTACTGCCGTAGTGCTCCTGCATCTTTTTCTCTGTGTTTTCTATTAACCTCAATGCTGATTCGTGTTTTTCTGCACCTCTTCCTCTCAGTGTCAAACTCCAGTCAAGCTTGTTATACACATACTGATGAATCACCATAACCTTGTCTGCAGAAGTCAAACAAAGAACTCCCTCTAACTTTAGATCTTTCTTCAGCACAGCCAAACCCAGACAAATAGATCATTTCCTGTCAAAATCTTTACTGTTCTGGTCTGTGCATCCAGGGTTATTGTGGAAATGTTAATAATGCATGACCACAGTCTCACATTCATAGAGTTTTTAACAAGTTAAAAGAAACTGTCACTGTTCATGACCCTCTCGGCCTCTTCAGTGGGAAATCCCAGCAGCTATCGTCTCTGGGGACAATGGGAAATATTTTGGGGCATCCGACGTAGACAGCAGATATCCATTCCAGATTCTGTACATTGACTTTACTTGTTGAGAGAAGTTTGTTACATGTTGAGTGGCGCTGTCTCGGGTGACAGAGGGTTGAGAGGATGACCCAGCCGTCACACTCCAGCAGACGTTCATTGAAAACATGGAGAAACACAAGGACCAAACAGGAAGAGGCACTTGGCCCTGACTTTAAAGGACCTTGAGCGCCCTGCACAGAGCTGAGAGGTGCTGATCGCTGGTTTTCTTACAGGAGAAATGTTCACACAGCAACCAGTGAAAACAGCTAAGTCAGAAGCTCCACAGAAGAAATCACCACCTCTTAGTCGCCTCAGTCTGATTCTGCAAACAGGAAAGGACTGTTTGAGAAATGTGTGGGGCACTGCAAAGCAGAGCCTGTCATCAGCGTGGAGGATTGTCGCCTACAGCGATGGTCCCAAACATGCTGAGGTGCACAACAAGGCAGTCTGCTCGTATGCACTCTGCAACACCTGCCACATCAGGGCCTTGTTCTCCCTCTCTGCGTGGACTGTGCAGGAGAAGTGAGCGGCCTTATCACCAGGGAGCAGGAGCACACGGGTGACTTGTCTGAGCAACTGGCTTGGTTCTGCTGTTTTTGCCGAGAATTTAACTCGTTCAACTGGATTTTTAATCGTTTTCTATTCACAAAATCACATTTTCTCAAGCAGCAGCTCCGTAAATCAAAAAACAGGAGATCCCCTTGACCTTTGACCTTTAATGACTAACCTCTAAGTGCCAGTTGTATCATAGTTCTCCTGCATTCAGTGTATATGTTGTGTAGCTTATGCACAAAAGTAGAATGTGACATAGATAAAGTGAGCCACGACTTTTCATGAAGAACGAAGCAGCTTTTAGTTTGTGAACCGTCCACATGTGACCACCCTCCTCTAATTAACCATCTCTCTCACCCCCTCTCCACCTCTCTCTGTCCATTACACACACACACACACACACACACACACACACACACACACACACACACACACACACACACACACACACACAAAGAGCTGGGCGATTACATGGGTGTGTGTGATGTCACACAAACAGTCTCCCAGGATGTGAGGACCAGGTGATTTATCGAGGGCCTCGGCGACGCCACAATAAGCGAGCCTGTCAATACAATCATCACTTGTGCCAGCGCACGCAGACTCGCATACACACACAGACACGGCCTCCGCCGAGCTATTCATGGCTCTATCTCCTGCCAGCGCTCTATTCCAGCGGCTAGACAGATACACACATCCATCTGCTTTTCATTGCTCCATTCTGCCAGCTGGTCCGACCGTCCAGCAATGATAAACAAGATGAGGAATCCGAGCTCTAACTTTCAACCTCCTCCTCCTCTCAGTCTCCCTCGGTCCACTGTTTCTCACACACACGCACGCGCACACACGCACACACACACACACACACACACACACACACACACACACACACACACACACACACACACACACACACACACACACACACACACACACACACACACACACACACACACACACACACACAGTTAAAACCACTGATTCTGTAAGCACCCCCCTTGCTCCGCCACACACAGTGATGATTGTGCTCACGGCTGGATGCTAACAAACATAACAGACTGTATTACCATCAAGAGAAAAAACAGCTCTCTTCCCTTCCAACTTGATGTAGTCTGACAATCACTATGGAGATGCGGCACGACACACAGACACACAAACAAACCATGTTTTCCTGCACTGAGACAACTGCTAAAACACATAAGACCTGATTTATACAGCAAGTGTCTGACAGTCACTTGTTGTTCTCACTGTTCTCTGGTTTGAATTTGTTATTTGACGTCATCACTGACAGCTGATACAGTCTCAGAATTGGTCAAGCATGAATATCGACGGGACCCGACTCCATCCCCTGATCCCTTTACTGCTTCAGATGTGCAAAACGGCAACGTTCTTATCCGGGGTAATTTTCGTTTCTGGATAGTGGGAGCAAGTGGACAGGCATCGCCCATCTTTTATATACAGTCTATGGTTTTAACCTTATAAAGTGGAGAAGTCCTCCTTAAAAACGACCACATCATCCTATCCTCAGTAAAAACGCTAAGAAGAAGAATAAAAGTCTGAAATGAACAGACAATAACCGGCAGATTTTAATCAATGTCTGAGAGATCATTTCAGATTTTGTGACGTGATGAGTTTCCTGAAATAGTGATATTGAGGAAGCTCATTTATTCCCTGATGAAACCTGCATTTCTGACACGGCCATTTCTCTGTTGTACTACGTGCAACACCTCAAACAACTGAATTCATCTGAAGGCAACTTTTTACAAATGATGCACCTCGCTCACATTGCATTCCTGCTTTTTTTATTTTAATCCCACTGATTACTCCGACAATAACAGGTTACAAGGTGACACACTTGTTGCTGATGGAGAGGTGTGCATCACTCCTCGAGGGGGGTGCCTGGTTTATTGGTGCCTTGTTTCTCATTTCCTCCCCACGAGCTGCACTAACCTGCCAAACCAGGCGTGACGAGTGGGCGCTGTCACCAGGCAGCGGCAACAGCGGATCACAAGCAGGGAGGACGGGATAGAGTGTGAGGTGGTGGCAGGAAAGAGAAAGAGACAAGAGGGTGACGGGTGAGAGTGTGATTAATACTCAAGGAGGAAAAAGAAGAAAGAAACTTAAATGATATGGGACCAAAATAGAACAAGATGCAGGTAGACAGAAAGGTGGAATAACAGAGGGAGATGATGCAAGAGTGAGACAGAGGGAGGGGGGAAAGGAGGAGAGGGGGAGTGGGGGTGAGGGGAGAGAGAGAGATTACGTCCGTCCTTGTCCAAAGAGGATAATGAGGTGAGTGGAGCTCAGCCGACCCAGTGTGGCAAATCCCAGTGTGCACCTGGTGCCTGGGAAGCGTCGTACAGGACAAACACACACCGCCTGACACAAATCTGTACGACTGCTGTGGAGAGGACCATCCATCCCTCACTGTTACAGCAACTCAGCCCTGTTAACACAACACGGCAATACTCAGAGGTCAGAGGTCAGCGGCAGCACATTCCTGGACAGCGGGTCAAGGACTTGCTCAAGGACTTGAAGACTTTATGTTGGAAGTATTCAGATATTAATAGTTTGAATATGTTTAGATTTTGGACGTTTGGTCAGACAACGCAACTGATTTGACAGTTTTAGAAAAAGTAATGTGCAATTTGCATATTTTGTTCAGTTCCTCTCCTTCCACTGATGATGGTAGATACTCTGCTCAGTTACTGAATGAATGACTCATGGAGGAGAATCACCCTTTGGCACCTGATTTTCTAACTTTTCATGCAACGAATGGACCAAAAACTTTTAAAAGTCAAAGCTCTCATAAATAGCCAAACTCGGAGTGAATGCACAACAGCACACACACACACACACATATACAAAGGGACACACACACAGACAGACACACACAAAGAGAGGTCAGGGAGGTTAAAATCCAAATGCAGCCTTTATAATTGCTGCCTGTATCCACCAGTGTAAAAGCAGAGCTGAAATCATTCACATTGACATGGGTAATTTATGGGGCATTTGAAAACGTTCCTCTCTCTCTCTCTCTCTGTCTCTCTCACACACAAACACAAAGTTCACCCATAGACTTTTTGGATTTAGGTGTGAAATACTTATATTTCCCTCTGTTCCAGATCCATCACAATTTAAGTGCTGGTCTCAGACTCTCTCACTTTCTCTCCCACACACACACATACACACACACACACGGCTCAGCTGTGTCGCCAAAGCCTTCAGCGATCAGTGTCACATTTACACTGACAGGCCTGGGAGGGGGGCTACAAACACACAGGAAGTGCGTGCTGTATGTTTACTATGCGGTTGGCTCAAACAGAAAGTCCCAGCTGCTCCGACAGCCATGAAGACATCAGGGGGAACCGATTGGCTCGTTAAACTCAAAAAGATTCTCATGATATTGATATAACTAAAGTTAATACTTTACTTTTGCCCTTGGATTCGTTTGTTTTTTGATGCATGACTATGACACAGTTTCAGATTTTTGCAAACTTGACTTTGAAGCAACATCTTCTGCTTCGTTCTTTTACTGTGGCGTTCGAGCTGCACTGTATAAAATGCTGAGTGTGCATCGTGCTCAGTTTCTCCGTGCGTAGCTCAAATCTCTTCAACACCTGCATGTGCCAGCAGGATGTTGTGACAACAGTTTAAAAGCCAATCACAGGACAGGAGCCAACGCATCACGGACACGAGACATGAGAAACCGTACGTGACTTAAAAGCCTGGAGGACGACTTTAAACAAATTGGAAAGTTTTACAGCCTTTTATTGAGCGAACAGTGGGTTCTTTGCTTCTGGATAAGTACTGTAATGACTGTTTAAAGTATAAAAACTTTCATTTGTTTCCTATGTATTTGAACAACATGGAGTGTACTACGTAGTTAGATTTGACAACTCCTGAGTTTTTTTTATGAGAGTATTGAATAGGTTATGACGTACAGGACTTTATAAGTGGTTTCCAACAGTTTATTATCTACAGCCACTCTTAAAAATTGATTTTCTACTGCACAGCATATTATTGTATATTCTATATTCCAATAGTAATCCAGCCTCACAATCCTATTTCTATCAGTGATACTTAAAAGTGGGTTTAAGGTGATGATATAGTATAGATCTTTTCTGCGGAGTATTATGGGATCACCTGGACATTCATATCGAGACGTTGTGATATAGTGTCACTACAAACTCTTATAATAATATTGTCTTAAACTGTGGTTGGTGTAAATACACTTTCACGTCTCTTCCTCTGCTTTGGATATTCTATTAAGAATATGTTATCCCTGTGGGAGTCATAGTAAACCATGTGCTTGTCTATCTGGAGTTTATGGGATAACGCATTGTGGTATTTTTCATCCCCTGGGGGATCACATTAATATTCCCACTGGGCCACGCTGTGCTGTGCATCCCCTCATATGTGACATGAGCAGCTATAGTAGCCTCTTGTTTAATTGAATGTCAGTCCTGGGCCTTCTTTACCTTTGCATCCAATAAAATCCGGCTGCTCCTCATATGATGTGATGATCAATTTGTGTTTAGACTTTAGCAAATTATTATTATCATCATCTGACATTTACTCTGTGAGGGGGGGGAGCAGCCTGATCTGATATTTCCTCGTGTATTAAAAGGGTAAACAAAACAAGAGATTAAAAAAAAAGGTGTTGGGGGAGTGTGTGGGCGAGACAGCACAAACACACACACACACACACACGCACACAGAGTCTGGATGTCCTCTTTTGCCAGAGCTGCCATTAGACCTCCCTCCTTCTTAATTTAATTACAGTTTATTGGGATGACGGAGGGGGGGAACCTGCTTTGCCAATAAACCGATACATAATCGATTAATTTCCCATCGCAGCAGTAATAGATGACTTGCAATAAACAGATGAAACCCCCACAAACACGCGCTTAATGCTGAGGAATGTCCATCCAGCCCATCTGCCCATCATGTGCTGTGCGCCGCGCAGCCTGTTGGCACACAAGAGTTTATTTATTCCTGAACAACATGAGGATGATCAGGGATCCACCAAACTCTGCAGCTCCCTGTGTGCCAGCTGCACTTCAGCAGGGGGAATCGAACCTCATCCAGAGGAGCACCAGCACACGGAGTCACCTCAAGTCCGCGGTGCGCATTTTCAGCCTCGCTCGGCACATCGCCTGCTTCCCGAGCTCTTACCTGGAAACGTGTCATTCTATCCGCGTGCCATGTCAGCTGCCTGTAATCCCGCTGAGCCGAGCCGAGCCGAGCCGCTCTGCAGCTGAACAGGTGAACGCCAGCCGGGGGGTTTGCGCTCCAAAAAATCCACCACCCCCGCTGCAAAACCCGTGCGTAATCGAGCCTCGGAGTATCCAGGTAGACGCGGCCGTTGGATATAGGTGCGTGCGTGTCTGGGTGTTTAAAGCTGGGCTCCCCGGTGAAGGAGTGTGTGTCTGTGCGCTCCCCGCGGCTCACACAACCCCGCTGTCCAGCAGGGGCAGTCCCGGTGATGTCCCGGTGTGAGAGAAGCTCCCGGTGCCGCTCACAGAGACTCCTCCTCCGGCAGCGGCGCTCCCACCGTCTGGCGAGGTCCGGAGGATAGCAGGCAAAGTCTCTCTCCCCCCCCTCCCTCTCTCTCTCTCTCTGCTTCTCACACACACACAGACACACACACACACACACGCACGCACGCACTGCCTGTCTAAGGTGGTTTGCCACAGGAGAGAATCACAGCCTGTCCAACTCCAGGAGTTCACAAGAGGTGAGAGCCTCAAACTCCACCGTCAGTACAGCTGTTGTTAAAGGTGAATAAAAGCAAGATAATGATGCTGTGATATCCCTGCAGTCAGAGTCTTGGTCCATCAGCAGCAGGACGGGTCAGAGATCCAGGAAATGCTTCGTTCATCTATTCACCACTTTGTTTAAATTTACTTTCAATTCATATTATTGTCGGAAAACGTTAAAATCTAAAAGCATGTCTGTGCAGAAACAATCTAATGACTAATTGATGATGTGTAATTTGTGTGCAGCTGTAGAATATAACAGCGCTGGCCTAATGGGCAATGGAAGGCAAAATGTAGGGGAAAGGTGAAGGGCTCATTATGCAGAGTGGTTCATTACAGGGAATTATATCCTATGAATGTAATTTGATTAACTGCAAAGTCCTTGTTAAGTAACGGGCACCAGTAGTGGAGAAGTTCACAGAGGTGGGGCCTGTATTGTTCCCTAGCAGTTGAGGCCCTTATTACAATATTTTATACAAAGTTAATTTGTGTTTCTACTATGCTCATTATGTGTTTAAATATAAGTACTGCATTAACAATCCTATCCTGATGAAGAGCTGGAGCTGAGAAAAAGTTTTCCCACTGAAAAGTAGAGGAGGGAAAACAGAAAGCTGCACACAATTAAAACCCTTCAGTTAAAGTATCTCAGATGTGCACTGTTCATATGTAAATGCACTCCGCTCCTCTCCAGCACTGCTAAAAGCAAAATGTCTTTGAAACTGACGTCTCTCAGCATAAACGAACCTTTAAAAATTAATTTCCTGGGAACTTGAGTAAAGACGATTTTTCTGAGCCTAAGTTAAATATGGAGCTATGGTGAGAAACCAGCAAAACATTGATTTTTGTGTTGAAGTGAAGGCTTCATCACTCAGCCTTATGGGATTCTCTCTTTCAAACGGGGTTTGATATGAAAAGAGAATGAAAACATTCCGAACGCAGCCCATTAGTTTGACTGATGATGCATTAACGTTAATGAAAAATGGAATCATTTCCAATCCCTCCCCATCCGTTTTGATTAGTCGAAAGCTTAGCTGGTTGTTAGCTTCCTTGGTGTCATGATGAATGGTGTTAATTCCTCTGCTTTGCCAAAATACAGATGACTACATTACCACAAGTGTTGTATTGGGTAAAGAATTGTCTCCACACACGGCTAATGGCTTTAATAATCAGCCAGAGTTAGTTTTAGCTTCTTGTTCACGATCGTTCACTGAGACAGAGGCCTCTCAAAGATGAACAGCTCATTTTCAATCCCAATGTTTGGAAGTGGGAAACAAATGGCAGCCGGTCAGATGGTGTTTTCACAGGCCGACCCCCCCGTGCGTTGTTTTCTTGTGACTTTTAACCACATCGGCGTTGCCCTGTGAGCGCCGCCCTGCAGCGGTCAGCACTCCGACACATTCATCAAACCGAACAGTCGCAGCCGAGCAAAATCCTACAAAGCGGAGTTGGATTTTGGTCTAACCAAATGAGATGAAACTTAAATGAGAGACAATTATCGAGAGTGAGGATCTGCACTGGGGTGACTGGATCTCTGCTCAGCTCGGCAAAGTGTATTTTTCCCCTCATGAATAGAATATCAGCTCATTTCCTGGGTCATCTGCTGCTCGGGTAATTGGCTGAATGGCTGAAGGCACAGTGAGCACATCCAACCTCCACATCCAGAGAGGAGCCGCAGCGAAGGGAAGAACTCTGAGTGTCACTTACAAGGGATCTGAAGCACCTTTTGTTCAAATGTTTCACCACAATACAGACTTTTATTTCACTGATTTCTCTTTTGCTGTCACTGTTACTCTGGAAGTGAAACTGAAGTCTCAATTAATGAGATGAAAGTTTTAAATATTGGAATTAAATGGGGGTTAAAAAACTTCCTTCATCATTATGGTCACAATAAAAAACATTATCCGATCAATTAAACTACACTATTACTTAAAATCTGCTCTCACAGTCTCACACTGTAACAATTCATTGGGCTTTTGGGGTTAAGCAGTGAAAAAGTCTTGTGCTGCCAAGTGTGCAGTGAATCATTGCTTTAAACTGCACTGCAAGACTCTTTAGAATTAAAACACTGAGCCTGTCTCATTTCATTTATTTAATTTGGCAGAATTAACAAAGGGAAATGGACCATTAGTGTAAAAACTATTATTTGTTTTCTTTCTTTTTTAACTTAATATGTTTCAGTAAAGGTGGAAGGTTTGTTACTGTTCACACCAGTATACTGCTTTCTTTGAAACTGGGAATACTGTGGTTACTGGCCTCCTCTCTTGTTCAGTGACAACGTGTGTGACAAAATCTGATTTTAAAATACACACTGCAACTGTTTTTCTCAGGGGTTGGTGGCAACCAAAAACTAAAAGAGAATTTACATCCACTGGACTTTTATTCATGAGGGTGATACAAACACGGCTCCAAACGGATGCTCATGTTGCTCTGCTGAGTGCGTAAATAAGAAACTGCTTGTGACACTTTAACCATTTCCAAAATATAAGTTGATCAGATGCCCGTGCTGCCTCCGTGTGGAAATAAAAATGGATTATTCTTGGTTTAAGGACATAAGCTTATGTAACTGAGACTTGAGGAAACGCAAAGTCTTCCCTAAACAAATGTGCTTCTGTTCCTTTAACCTCCCCACATGCAAGATGCAAATCCTGGTCCCCAGCATGCAAAGTCCTCCCACCATCCAACCAACCATCACATCCACAACATAGCTTTCACTTCACTGGAATAAAAAAAGGCTGTAATCCAGTGACAGGGCTGCTATATTGTAATACATGTTGTTGTGAATCTATACATTGATTCACTGATGAAATAAATCAAACATCATTTCCTGTTCCCGAGACAAACCCGACATTCCACTGATATAAAAAGACATTATCATGAAAATGAATTGTGGTGGAGGTTTTATCTAAACTACGGGTGGCTTCAGACCAAGAGGTTGTTGTGCTTCAAGAGATTTGTTTTTTAATGTGCATCCTGTGGCAGAAAAACACTAAACACTGGGAATGAATACCGAATTCATATTATTAAAAGAATCCTCCTGAGGTGATAAAAGCAGAATAGGTGCTAATGCGTCTCCTCCCTGCATTAGAGCAGGAGGAGCCATTATTCACAGACGGTGATGAAGGCCAGGAGGACGATACCGTTTGTCTGCAATACGAACAAAGCGATCCGTCATATAAAACTAGTTCTGTCAGGTGCAGCCTTATCTATTCAACGTTCGACTCCACTGACAGGATAATGCACCGAGTGGTGCGAGCGGGACGGCCTGCGCGTGACAGCGAGCGCTCCCAGCGAGTCAGGAGTCATCAGAAACACCGGAGCCAAAGTTAGAAGGACTCCACGCCTCCGATAAGAATGTGTAGTTGTTTACCAGAGGAAAAGAAGGTCACATTCACACACGTTCACACCCGGGAGCTGCCAAAGATATCCACAGTTCTAACTCCTCTGGCCTCTGAGCTCAGCCACGTGGGATTTCAGGTGCTTTGGTCAAGGTTACTGAGGACAGTGTCTCTCCTTTACTGTTACTGAACAGATGTTTCCACTTCAGAGCAGTGGGACGCATCAAATTACAATAACAACGACAAGAACTTTCCAATTTCCATTTGAGGGGCTATGGATAATCTCTGCTACACTAGTGTTGTGTCCCAGTCTTCTGGACGCTGCATTTGAAGACAAGCACAACGAGGCTTTCCCATTTCAAAGGCTCCAACAGGTGGATCCTGCACAGGCCAAATTATCCCAGAATTCATTGCTCTTCGCTGAGTATAATATTGTCCCTTTTCCATGTCGGTGCACAATCTAAGTAATTGTAATGAAGCTGCTGTTCTATGTTTAAAAAGCTGCAGAGTGTTGCTTTAATATTTCTGATTGGCACCAGAAGTGCTGAGCTCCCTCACTCAACTAAACTTGTCAAACTTTCACCTCCGCTCTTATGCAACAAACTGCCGCTTCATCACATCTAGAGTAACAATTAGAGGGCCCTTTAAAAACACATATCTAGAGCACTTTAAGATGCAGCGCTCTGCAGGATGTGCTGTCAACAGAAACTCGGAGGATTTCAGCCTTCAAACTATCACTTAATGAAGCAGGAGGAGAGACGGAGAGAGACACACTCACAGAGGCTGAACTTTAACAATCCCCGCAGGGACACGCTCGTTCAAAACCGGTGGAATTACATATTTAAAAAAGTGGAAGTGAGATTCACGGGCCAGATTAGCCAACTGAGAGGCTACAGCTCCCCAGGCAGTGGTTATTATGTGTGGCTTCACATAAGGAACTACTGCATATGGAAATGCTTGCACGTATATACACTATGTGAATAACGGTAAAAAGTCTGGCAGCAAATTACAGTAAAGAAAAAAAAACTGTCCAATAATTCAGTGCATTTTTATGATATAACATTTGGCAATATATATATTTACATTATAAGCCTCAACTTTGATTCTGTGGCCTTGCATTCTTATAAATGTGTCAATGTGTAGAAATCTGACGTTGTTATTTTACATCCCTGCCGTGATCATTAAGGTTGAGCTATTTGTCAGCTTTATATTTTCCCCCGAAACAGAAAGTGTCCACAAAGCATTCCTAGGGTGATAAATCTCATCTTAACCCTTTTTATTAATGACAGAGAAACGCATTTGAGCAGCAGAAAGTTTAGGGATATCTGTGACATAATAAATCATCAGCGTTTCTGGGAGAGGTGTCACTTAGAATCTGAAACAATCCCGAGCTGGGCTCAACTTTAAAAAAAACATAGCGCCAGCATCAATCAGCTCCACTGACAGGATGCCAATTGTATCTTTTAGGGAAAAAAAGAAAAAAAAACTCCTCAAGTGAGATACAAAGCAAACAAAACCAGGAAAAGAGTGAGAATGGAGTGTGAGGAGAACACACCCGTCCTCTCAGGCAGACTCCTCAGTCAGTAAATCAGGGATGAAGGCAAATATATTCTGTTGCATTGAATTTGAGCGGTTCTACCACACCACCTGTGTTTGTGTAGTTACCATCCATCTATCTCCTGGTGGATTGATTTGTTGATGAAGATTCTGTTGGGTGCAGCAGCAGCAGCAGTGTTTTAGAGGTCCTCCTGAAGTGCTCCTCAAAAATAAAGCTGGCAGCTCCGCGGAAGTGTCAGACATTCAAGGGAATACTGATTGAAAAAGAGGAATTTACTCACGGTTTAATATAAAGGATGCATAATGTTATTTAGGGCCTATTAAGTAACAACAGCAAGCTGAACTCATCCCATAATAGCCACAGGAGTCTCAAAAGTAAGGAAACAGTTTATACGGCTGCAAAATGTGAAGTGCTTCTTATTCCTACTTTAAACGTCACATTCAAAGGAACAGATTATTTTAAAATCAGTCCATTTTATTAATAGCCACTCTAACAGCGTGGCTCTAGGGAAAGCATCGTCTGCTGGACAGAAATATCTGAATTATCTGTTGGATGAATTGTCACCACAAATGTACAGATATGTCCAGATATTGATAATCCTCAGAGAATTAATCTCTTCAACTGTCAATCTCCTGAGTTTTACTTTACAGCTCAACCAAACTGAACCAGGGACTGACAGAGAGGACAGAGCCTCAGAATCTCAGAATCTCAGGGGACAAGCAGGACAACAGGGTTAGAAAAGTTCCAGAAAATCTCCAGAGCTAACCGTGAGTAACCCTGTTGACCTGGGATCTCCACACAGATTATTCCAGACCGCAGGATGATTGATTTCTTAATTATATCAATAAGCATGGCTGTCATTCATGTTCTCAGTGTTTGTACGGTTGCTCTGCTTGTCATGATACAAAGTGATGGGCGACAGGAAGCTAGAAACACGCAGAGTTTGGTTTCAGCATCCTCCAGGAGCCGGGTCAGCCCCCGAAGTGGAGACGATTACCAATAACCGGAGGGCAGCTGGACTGATCTCCAGCTCTGCCTGGAGATTGTATTTCCAGCTGTGATCTGGGGAACGTCTGGTTTTTCATCTGCCGTGGCCAACACGACTGTTTAACAGCCCTGCAGCGAACCGATGAGCCCCAAATTGCTCCGAGGACGCTGCACACCCTCCTCTGGACTGTCTGTGATGAAATCCTCCAGTGTTCAGGCCTGCGTGTGGTCACATCCAGGCTGGTTGGAGGCTTTGAGTAACAGATTCTGGTCACAACGTGTGTGTTGAGTCCAGCTATGTCCAGGATCTTATTGTTTCTTCTGTCCTGAAGTGTTTTCCCTGACTCTGTATTCTAATTATCCCTCAGCAGACTTGGGGATAGCACAACGCCGTTCAGGACGTGCTTGCTGTTGCCAACTTCCTGGCTGGCAAACCTGAAAGAGGGAAATTAATTCCTGCAACACAGTGCATCACTCCCAGCAGCTGAGTGAGTCTGCCTGCATGACACACAACCGTGGAACTGGCGCGTCGTCAGCTCTCAAACATATGCCTTTATTTACAGCGATCACGAGCGCCATTAAGCGTAGCTATTACTCAGCCAGCGCAGGAAATGGCAGGGATCCCGCCTGCTCATTGGCTGAGGGACCTCGTTAAGGGGTTTTGATTGGTTTGACAATGACCCCCCTGTGTGTGTGTGGTTGTGTGTGTGTGTGTGTGTTGGCGGGGGTGACAGATAGGAACACAGCCGGACCAGCTGGCTGGAAATCACTGCAATCTGCCGCCAAGCTGACGCGAGTACACACACACAGACACACGCGCACTACAAACGTGCACTTGCTACACAGACAAGTACATTAAATTATTTACTGCACATTATATGTAAATAGTCCCCATTAAGCACTTGAAACAAGAAAACACTGGAAAGGGTCGAAGGAAAAGAAGATTATGAAGATTATTCATAACATTTAAAGCAAGATTGAGTCATTCTGTAGTGAATGAGCCATAAATAAATATAACAGAAAATAAAACGTTGGCCAGCGGTCAGTTACTAAAGAGGAACAGAGTGATTTGTGTAATTTGGCCCAGACAGCAGCGATACACATTTCCCTTCTGTCCGGCGGTGAAACCACTGGTGTGTGTCATCTCTTTCTCTCTCTCTCTCTCTCCATGGAGAGGCACAGCCATTTGCAGGTCATTAAAATAATTTATTACAATTCTCAATATTCTCTTAATTAAAATTCACTTATCGCAGTTGGGGACTTGAGAGCGGGGCCATTAAGGAGACTGCTCTCTCGAGTGTATGTATAGGAATGTGTTGAAAGTGTGTGTGTGTGTGTGTGCGCACACACACACAGGCACCCGAGTGTGCTTCCATACCGAACTCTTAATTACCACCTTTCTTGATTAAACCGTACTTACAGAAATTCATTTTAGAAAATATTCAAGCTCACCATCAGGAGGTCTCTTAACCCTGTAGGCACCGAACATGGCGACTAACAGAAACATTCAGATTATTTCCTCTTATTTCTGAGTAACGTCAATTAATTTATTTTGCCAATTAATTTATTTTGCCAATTAATGCACACAACTGCTTCTCCTGCTGATTTGAATGTTTCCAGACTGATAAAAGAAGGAAGTGAAAAGGGGACGAGACTCCTGTCCCATGCTTCTTCCTGTTTACACCTCATATATCAAGATATCGCTGTGGTCTCGACCGACTGATTTCAAAAATCCCACTTCCTGTCTCCACATTCCGCAAGTTCAGCGGCTGGATCCTGTGAACTCCACATGATACTGATCCACGATAATTGCCCGACACTCATGCGCCATTTCAAACGTTTAAATCCATCAAATATCAAAAAAAGAATCTGTACAAAACTACGACACAAAGTGAAAAGGAATTTGGGTCCTACAGCATCTATTTAGTGGATGCAGAGCAAGTATTCCCATCACATTATTAGACGCCTCCTCTTTGTCTTTCTTCCTCTCTGTCATTATTCATGTTTATGAGGTTCAGCTGCTTTGACCTTTCTTTGTGAGCTCGTCGCGACACCGGAGAAGATCAATAAAAACCTTAAGGAGCAGAAAAGTGCAACACGACCCACTGTCAGTCAGAAGAATTCCATTTCCCTGTCTCCCATATCGTGTCCATCATCTTGAGTGGCAAGAAGACGCAGGTTCAGCTGTGTGGCCCATGAAAATTACGTTTAAGAACTCAGCCCGCACATCGTTTCTTCAAGTCTCTGCAACACTGACACATTCTGACTGTATACTTTTCATTAACATAATTTCCTCCACTATCTCTTCTCTGCTCTGCCTTAAATTCTCTGAACCGTTCCAACAGAGGCTGCAGCGGACACAAAGATGCCGCAGGCAAACGTTCAGCTGCAATTTCCCTCATAGAGGCCTAAACGGGGGATTGTTAGATACAAGGATTGAACAGTGGGAGCAGATACAGTGAGCCGGAACTTGATGCTCCCTTTATCACACACACATACAAGCACTCACTCCCCCTCGGAACACACACAGGGCTCGCAGGGCCTGTAGCGCTGTAGCCATGTGTCAGCTCCAGCTGCCTTCAGGCTCTCTGGGAGTTTTTGGGGAAGCGCCCGGGTTGCCAAGGTCCTCAGCGCCTACTGTACTGTATCCCGGCTACAGTTGCCATGGCATCTGTTTTGTTGCACTGCCAGCGGCGATAAATGTATGCATGTTTCCCGCAGAGAGCGATCCCGAGGGCGGAGTCATTAGCTTAACGAGTGCTGCTCGAATGACACTGCACACACACAGAGACGCAAAGAAGCACAGAGGAACACACACATTCAAAAATGGTTAAAAATTGCCTCTTTATTCCTGGCAGCACGATAAACAGTCAACTTGAGCTTGTGTGTGTGTTTGCATGTGTGAGTTCATGCGTGTGTGTGTGTGTGTGTGTGCTGCAAGGAGGAGGAGAGGAATAAAGCGAGAGATTACTGTAGATGCAGCGTAAGGCTTCAGTAATCTACTCAACTGATGTTTCATTAAACTAACAAGCCCGGGGAGTTCAGATCACTGTCAGCTCTGAAAAGTTCCCACTTTGATCAACCAAATAAAGCCCGAGCATGTTTGAATCCACTCACACGACTGCCCCGAGTCAGGCAACAAGGGAGGTAATCCAATCGCTCCATTTGTTTACTTATTAGAGACTTTTATAACCCGGCACCGAGTGAAATAATCCTACGGGTAATTCAATTGTGGATTTTGTTTACCTATTAAAAGCTTATTCACTCAAAAAATGCCGGGCGAGCTTCCCCAGGTGAGCGAGCAATTAACCTGTCAGATATTCATGAGACGGCCTGGAGTCAAGTAAACTCCACTGTAATAACTTCCACAGTTTTGTATGTCTGAGGGATCATTTAGAGAATATTTACTCACTCCTCTGCATCAGTCTGATAATTGGACGCTTTATTATCAGTCCACCAGCAATCTTCCTCTGTGATTTAATTAGTTTTATTAACCTGTACCTGGATACTGACTAGAGCCATTTGTGTGAATGAGAATGAAGACTTTTCTTTGCCTGGGGTTTGCTAATGAATATGGTTGAAATGTGAGGCGGATGTGGGCACTGTCTGTAATGTGTGCACAGCAGCAACACGGAGAAGTGTGGTGTGGTATAATCAAAGTCATTTTCAATTCCAATTATCATATATCAGGGATGGATGGTGATGTGCGGTGTTTCTAGGCGGCTCAGCAGGTGGAATTAAAAAACATATAGTTCCACAGTTCTGATATTCTTTCCTGCTGCGACAAGTCAAAACACCTGCTGTGACAACGGCCTGTTCAGAACAAGGATCACATTCAGTGGCAGCATGCAAATCGCCCACATCTTTCTGTGTCATTAACTTTACTCACTGTCTGACCTTTTATTAGAATTCAGACTATAAAAGTGACATTATGCATAGAGACCAAAAACAGGTCCCTGCCACAGCATCAGTTAATGAGGACACACAATGACACTGATAAGAAGGTGTAGAAAATGTACTGCCTTTACTTTAACTGGCATCGATTACGGACATTTTGCTCCAGTCTCTGTCAATATTAGTCCTTTTTTTTTAGCTGTTTCAGCTCATGTGACACCTTTGAGTTTAAACAAGTCATCTATGAATCCACACAAGCCTTTGTGAATTGTTTCCTGAACAAATCAATTATAATGCAGGCCTACAATTGTTTCAATCGTATGTTGCTCCTGTTCCTAATCGTTCGGAAACAGTGGGTGTCTTTTGTTAAAGACGCAAAGACTCCTTTAACATTTTCTCCCAAAGACAAAACAACTAAAGTGGATTAGAATTATGCTCCGAAGGCGAGCGATGGAATTCAAACAACCTGGAGGCTAATTAAACTGTCTCATATTTAGAAATCCTTTATCTTGTGAAAAGTGCCTGCCACCGTGGCTGATTAAGCAGAGGGATTTAAGTCTGGCTTTAATCAGGGACACAACAACAAGAAAACATCCATCACTGCTGGAAAACAGGGAAACTGAACACAGCTCACATTAATGTAATAGTGATGTGACTGCTTTAAATGAAGAGTAGAACATTTAGGAAATACATGTATTTACTGTCTGGCTCAGAGTATTGTATACATCTGTACTACATAGATGTACCTTATTAACAATTACAATATTTGATCTCACATGGAGTTTTGACTTACAACTGACATAGTAGAAAATACAGAGAATGATATTGTTATTCAGCCGAGTCTCTGGAACTTGTCGTAGGTCAGTTTTGGCAGCGATGACACAGAGACAAATTTCCGCGCTCCAAGCAAATGGAGCAACACTGATCCCAACTTGATCCCTGGAATTAATCCCAGAATTACAGGCTGAAGTGGCATCTGTTGGCCGCACGCTGAAGGCAAGATTTTCCATTAAAACCTCTACATTCAAAACACCTGGTTTCCAGCGCTGGGCTGAAAATGTTGTTCGAGTTTCCTGCCCCCTCTGTGCAGCCTCGTGTCCAAAAACAACATAACCGCTCATGTCCAAAAGTGCTCGAGCAACTGAGGCATCAAGTGCAAAAACCCCTTCCTGGGTTTAATTGCAGCTCAAAGGTGTGTGAACACGTCGACTAACAAACCATCACCAGCTAAGTGAGACTGGGGCTTTAAGACCGAATTCTCATTGATCTGCACTTTGTCAAATTAAATCTAACACAGCAAACTAAGCAGGTTAACCACCACTTGAACTGGACAGTGTCTAATTATCTCAATCTACCCTGCAGGGACAAATAAATGATCAATGATAGAAAAGCATTTCAACCAAACTGATGCATTTCTTAATTTTGACAGTTTACGCTTAAAATGTTGATTGATGTCGAGAGCCGCCTCATTAAAAACATGCGACGGCTGCTTCTCAGCTTCCTATCCGAGGCCTCTCCCTCACTTTCATCCAGCTCATAAACATCATCTGGACGGAGTGACAGAATACAACAGATGGTGAATGTCTCAGAGAGACGCCGCTCAGTTATCACAGAGCCTTTAGGCTCAGTCGCTCTCCCGCTGCATTCCCTAAACTGTACGTCAGGATCCGAAAGAGACGAGCGGCTCCGATTGTTTCTGGAAACGAGTCTCGCTGGAAACAGCCCTCGCCTCCATTCCGTGACAGTATCGCGCTACAGTAAATCTCTTCCCTCCAGTGTTTACTAAGGTTTACTTTATAGTCGATGTGCACAGGTGGCTTCGAGGTCCATTAAAAAGCCATTTGAACGCCTGCAAGGGGTAAAGGGAAGCAGCGTCACCTGTTGTTTCACTTTTAAACACTACAGCCTCAGAAATGCTTTATAGATACTTAGGTATAATACAAATTTGATGTCAACCTGCAATTCAAACAACACCTGTGACCGATATATTTGAAAAACTATATTTTACAGATACGATCCACCTGTTTATCTCCAGCTCCATCCTCACCTCACTCGTGACTCCAGACCCCGAGATACTGAAACGTTTCCTCTTGGGGCAGCAACTCACCCCCAAAGCAATCAAACGTTTCCCGACAGAGAAACAAGTCACAGTTATGGACAAACACTGTGCTTGAGTTAAAAAACGCTTTGGCTTCACTTTTGGGGAGCAGTCATGTCGTCCATCTGAAGTCGGAGCCAAGTCGCTGACTGCAACACAATCAAACACTGAGCAACAAGACAGAGAGGGGGGGCGACAGGAAGAGGAAACAAAGATATCACACGACCACATACGTTTACACAGAGGAAGAAAAGTTTTTTATGTGGTTATCTATTGTCTCGGCTCCCTGTCTCTCTGCTCCGTCTTGTGTAAGCTGGAGAGGGGTCCCTGTCTGATTGGGTGGGTGTGGATGGTGCAGCGGAGGTTCGAGAATATAATCTATTTGCTAATTATAAACCAAGGCTAAAGCACGACCAAGCCGCTGCTTCACTGAGCTCAGGGCTATACCCAGAGGCTGGGGAGGAATTAGCATAGACTGCACACACACACACACACACACACACGTAGAGACACACATGCACAGAGCCTCGGAGTGATTAGACCCGCCCTGGATGTGAACAGCAATTAACTGCAATCACAGCCCTGTCCCTCTCCTCCCCAGCACTCCCACCTTCTCTCCCTGTATCTCTCATCCCGCGCTCTTTCATCTGCATGTCAGCCCGTTCGCTTCTTTTTTGTCTTTATTATTCCTAAACGGATCCCTCGACGGTTTCGATTTTACCTTGTTTCTTTTCTCGAAAAACACAAGTTCGAGTGCGAGGATAATCTTTTTTCCCCGTTCGTGTATTTACACCGGGTGTGGACCTCTAAGTGTATCAGTACGCAATCAGATATCACATCATTAAAGTATTTAGTATCACCCAGATAAAACTGTACACTTGTTGTACTGCCACTGGCATGTTCTGTTTTTAGAGTTTTATTTTTTTAAATGCACTGGTATCAGAACGGTAATATAAGTCCAGGTCGCTGAAACACTTGTGATGCTGCTGGGAACAGACTGAAACGCAGCCCCTCTCTACTAATTCAAAAAATAAAAACCTTTCGTCATTTCCTTTACGAGCATTTCCCTCTTCCATGTTCCCCGGGACGTTATCAAGGCTCTGATCCTCGGACGCCTCGTACAGGGAGCGTGTAATGCTGATGATGGGAACTGACGCTTAATCTACTGTAACATTCAGCCAGTTGCTCCGGTTGCGTCAGCTAAAGGCAGAGACTGTAAATAGAAATTAGAGAATGACAGGGAAAAGATACAGCCGGGAAGGAGAGGGCTGGATCGTTCAGTGGGTGTTGAAATTGGAGGCACAGTTGCAGCACTGATCCACCGAGACACCCTGCAGCCCTTAAATGAAACTCAGCAACATTAAGCTCATGCTTGAGGGAGGCGCTGGTTATCCCCGGAGTAACACCAGCAACAAACAGCGTTAAAAAGAAGAAAACACAGTCAACACGAGATTAGGTTTTCAGCACAACATCCCACTGATCTCGCACCGGGTCGGAGAAAAGTTCAACACCCTGTTTCAGACGCTCCCCTAACAAACATTAAAACGTGAATGAAACGTGACTATAACAGATTTCATTTGCAACGTTTTCCAACTGTGTAGAATATATATATTATACTATACTACTACTATATTACTATAATCACTGTGCTCGCTGTTTTACTGCAAAACCTTCCATGTCCTGTCAAAGTTCACCATCAGCACTAGCAGTTATCGCTTTAAAGGGGGAGCAGAGAGGAAAGCAACTGGCTTCACAGGGGTCCACATCTGTGGAGTAAGACCCCCAACAAGCTGAGAGACCCACAAAACATCCTGCAGACCCACACTGGTTTCTTAAATATAAGAAACACAACCTTCAAAAATCCTTTCATTCTTTTCCCTCCCTGTTCCATCTTTCTCTTTGTCCCCTCTTCCTCCATCTGATATTCCTCAAGGCCTCCACACCGACCCCACATCCAAAAGGCTTTGAGAAAAACTGGTGCGTGCACAGCTCTCCCCTTTCTGCTCTTTCAACCCTCTCCAGTTCATCTTTCATCGAAAATCCTCCTGCGACTCACTCTCTCAAACCTCTGGCCCCTGTGTGTGTGTGTGTGTGTGTTCTCCCTCCATCTTTTCCTCTTTCCTATCATCCATTCAACCTTTCAACCTGAAGTGGCCCCCATCTGCCCTCAGACCATCTGTCTCCGTATATATCTCCAGAATTTGTTCTTTCATTCACCCTCTTCTCTCCCAATCGTTTTAAATCATCTCTAACATTCAGGAGCTTTGTAAAGTAGCATCACCACCAACCGGTTGTCCAAACCCATATAATTTACTGCAAACAGAGGAGACTTTAAATTAATTTAATGAAGGGTATTAAGTGCATTAAGTCATAATTGGTGAATTAAAGCTTTAGCTAAGGCCAAACACACATAAGGCCTCTGGTATCAATTCTGAAAACAGGAGAGGAGTGTGTTGTCCACAAATGTGCGTGTGTGCGTTTGTCAGAGAAGGTGTGAGTAAATACGAGAAGCATGAAGCAACAGAACAGAAATGAAAATCACAAAACAGTGGAGAGACAGATGGCATGACAAGAGGGGAGAAGACGGAGGAGAAACGGAGAGAGGTGGAGAGATTTAAAAGTGCTGAGCTGAAACTGCGGCCGTAGATTTATAACCCGAGAAATACATACTTTCTTTTTATCCGTGTCTGGACAGGATGGCAGAGAGCGATTGCCAACACATTTCTGTGTGTGCGGTTTTCAAACCTGCAACCCACCTCTCTGATGAAGCCCTTAAAAGCCTTGCTATACCCAGCAAGTGAAGCCAGAACTCCTGGTGGCTAAAGGTTTCATCAAAAGACTCCTGGAGAAAGAGACAGTCCCATTCAGGAGACACGTTTCCCAGCCTGAAGAGTCTTTCAAAGGGCCCTGACAATTCCAGTCAGCATCTGCAGCCGCGGACACACAATGGGCCGCTGCAGCCTCAGCGACCTGTCCGTCATGTCTTCTGAAAAGGAAAATCCATACGCCACAAACCCTGACAATGTTATTTGGCAGATTTGCTCAATTGAAACCCTGTCGGCACATCCTTATGCTGCCGCCACACAAATAGAAAAGGAGGAAGAAAAAGAACCTCCCTGACCCAGACAACAACAGGAGAGCGAAGGCTGACAGGGGAGGGATGGAACGGAGAGACGGCAGTTGGAAAGAGTGTAAATAAGAGATGGAGGAAAGAGGGCAGGGAAGAAAAGAAAGAAGAAAGGTAAAACATTTCAGTATGGCTTAAGGATTTTACATGTTGAGTGAATAGATGTTTGTGAAATTCAGAGTTTGTCAGGCCCAGTGATGGAAGAAGGATGCACGGAGTAAAGGAACGAGGGAGGAGGTGAGACAAGGTGCGAAAATGAGCCGGGAGTGAAAATGAGTGAGAAGATGAGGAGAGGGAGAAGGGCGAGAGGAGGGGATGGGATGCAGGGAGTGAGAGAGGGAAGGAAAATATGAGATGAGGGGCGAGGAGGAGAGGAGTGGAGACCTGGCGAGACGGGGACGGAGGCAGGAGTCTGGATTCGAGAAGTGAATAGGAAATGAGATGTGAAAACCTGTGGAGGAAGCAAGAAAAGGAGGAGGAGGAGGAGGAGCAGAGGAGGAGGAGCAGAGGAGAGCAGAGGTCGGGTGTCTGGTTCCAGCATCTCAACATGATGGTAACCGTTTTTTTCCATGCACCACGGAGGAGGCCATATTAAAAACCATACAATATCGCCTTCATATGCACACACACACATATATACAACAATCTCACAATATTCTGTGAGACGCCAAAGCTTTTTAAATTCTTGAGGTTGCTGCAGGTTTTGAGTCAAATGTTGAAGTATGGAAAAGGAGGAAGCAGATAGGAGGCGGCATCAGTCTTTCAGATTACACCTCCACTCTTTCCCGCATCTTTCCGATCTCCTGCCTCTTTCTATCATTTATACGAGTTAGCTTGTTATTTCCAGGCAGCGTACACAGTCTGAAGAGGCTGCTCCCAGAAACCTGCTACAGTTTATTTCTTTCAGGCTTTAAGGAAATGACACTTTTTTTTTCTCCTGTGGCTTGAAAATGTGAAAAGCTTCTCTCATGCAAACAGTACCAACCCTATTGCTGTGTCTTGTCTACATTTTCTGGTCGCTCCTATTTTTCATTACATTACCTTCACCCCTCTCTAACTGATGGTGTATATATAAATATCTCAGGATGAAAAAGAGGAGTCATACACAAGCTTTTGGTGATAAGGACATGAGGTGCGTCCCGAAGGAAGAATGATCCAAAATCAATCCAGGGTCTACAACACAAGTTACTCGTCACAAAGACATAGATAACCTGAGATCTATAATCAGAGATTTATTTATGTTTAAGAGCCAATATCACTCGTCTTTCTTTGTATTAAAGACTAACTTATATCACTTTGACAGTTTTAAAGTTAACTACAGCTATTGATCCACTGCTTGATGAGTTTAAATCCAAACTAATCCAAACGCAGCGGGGACTCGGATTCAGCCTCTGGTTCAAAGCCCAGTGTGAGTGTGTCATTGAGGCGAAGGCTCCTCTGGGATCCATCTCATTACAGCATCCCCACACCCCCTCACCACCTCCTCCTTCTCCTCCTCCTCCTCCTCCTCTTCTGATCTGAAGTGACCCAGAAACTCCATGTGGGTCACAAGTGAGCCCTGCGCTCCACCCTGACACAGAGTGTGTTCATATCCATCATGTCTCCGTCTCTTTCTTCAACCACCCACGAGAAAACCACAGTAACCGTTCTCCTTCACCATCTTGTTTTGCTTTCCCCTACGTCCTCTCTCTCTCTCTCTCTCTCGTATCGACCCACCTCTCTCTCACACAGAGTCAGACTCAAACCTCCCATGAACCGGCCGATGGGCTCCCTCACATCCATCCTCAGCGCCTGCATCTTAGCAAGTCTCTCAGAGAACAGCTACAAAGCCAGCAGGTGCCTTTGCTGCCATCTTCTGTCCATCATCATCATTACTCGGTTATATTCTCAGAGAATGGTGTCAGAGTTTGGGTTTTTTAAACTGTGTTTTCTTCTAAGCCTGGCTAAATAAAGTAAAATGCCATGTAGGGGAAGAGTGATGAGTTTAACCTTGCTCGAGGTGCGACCTTGAGAAAGCAGGTGAGGTGGAAACGTCGGCCATATATTAAAATGATTGCAGCTCATGTGTGTCATCATTTTAATTTTAAAGTGAGGATGTTGGTGCCAGAAGTTTTGCGAGTACAGCTGCAGATTCTCACTGGGAATCCACATTAAAATACAGCTGTAATTAATGAAAATTAATTTTTGGTTCCATCATATTATTTATCATTAATGCACGTTGATTTAAGTGTAAATAATCTTATTGTGGATTCGAACTGGTTTTATATTGCTTGTGAATTTCGTAACAACTCACTGAATGTTCTCATTTATCATTGAATATTCAGTCTGTATAGAAACCGGGTTCTTTTACCTCTGAGCTGTAACTGATTCTCCATGCAACATTCTCTCCTATTACAACTCCTGGTTACATTTTCATTGCTGTTAGGCTCGCTCCTATTTTATGAAGCATTCTACCGACTTCAAAATGTAATTTCCCGAATGGTGTTCCTCAGTCAGGCTTGACAAATTAGTCCCAGCATTGTTTCATTTTCATCATTCCAACACTACGTGTGCAGTGTGTAGCTGGTGTTGTGTCAGGGTTGTGTGTGTAGGAGGAGATAGAGTGATAGAAATGAAATGTAAAAGTCAAGGAGGGTCAGTGAGGATTCCATCATTCCTGTTTTTTTCATAGGGACATAACTTCATCTTGGTCTCAGTTATGAAATCATACCACACCCCAGAGAGTAACTCTCCTGCCGGGCTGCTGACAGCGCTGTCAGATGGTGTTAACTGGGAACAACACCTGACTCCGAGCACAGGAGCAGCCAACAGAAACAAGACGCTCTTCATGAGGACATGATAAAACGCTTAGAACCGAATCTGTTTGGAAAAGCAACAGCCAATAGGAAGGGTGGAACACTCAGCTGAGCAACCAATGGGGTGACTCGATTAGTCAGAAAACGTGAACAGAGGTGTTGGGTTCATAGAAGTAAAACACAATAAAAGCTTTCTATCATATTCTATAAGATTCTAATATAAGAATTATATGAAACCCTGAATTCAGAGGGGTCCTTCGGGGGCAGCTGTACACAGCAGCGCCTGAATCTATACCTGCCTGTCTGCTCCAATCAGGATAAGCGTTCAGGGGCCTGTGTCTAGCCAAGGAATGATGGGTAATAGCAAGGTGGTTATGGACGTGCTAAGCATAGCAACAAGGCGGACAATGTTACACACACGTGTAGATCCCTGTACACACCCGCTTAAAGGTTGTCGATGTTGATAATGTCAACAATATTAAAGCCAATTTATAAAAGAACATAGACACACACACATTCAAAGAAATTCCCGAAAGCCAGACTTGAGAAATCATGTTCAACAGGCCACAATCATGTACAAGAGGCCACTGTGACCTTGACCTTTGACCTTCAACCACCAAAATCTAAGTTCATCGTCTATCCATTGAAAGTTTGTACCAAATTTGAAAAAACTCTCTCAGGGCGTTCTTGAGATATCGTGTTACAAGAATGGACAAATCCACAAAACATAAAAGCCTCCGGCCACTGGTGCATAAAAATATTCATGAAAATATTTGTGACGGGAATTTTCTTCAACTATTTTACATTTAATCATTTAAAAATCAACCTACCTATTTCCAAGGTTTGTGCATAAATTAGAAGTGGTTTAAATGTGGATGTCTGGGTACATGGCAACATTACATCAGAAAGTATATATGTGTATATATGTCAACTATGTGCAGTGGGGCCTTCAGCACAGAGACAGACAGCTACATTTAGCTCCTGTCAGACAGTCCGGGTGGTAAAATATGACAAGGATAGAGAGAGAGAGAGAGACGAGGTCATTTAAAAAGAGAGAGAGAGACAGAAACATACAAGGAAATCAAAGTTTCACTGGGAAAGAACGAAGAAAAAGACGCTTTTGTTCGGGACTAAAGCAAAAGCAGAGGATTTGGAATAAAAACAGAGGACGAGGGAGACGTAAAAAGACAGATGGAGAGAGGGGGGGCGTGGGGAAAACTGAAAGCAATGGAAGAGGGGAAGTTGGAAAAAGGGAGTGAGAGATGGAAAGAGAAGATAGAGAGGTAGGGGGGTGGCAGCCCTCCAAAGAAGGCTATCTGACACCACGCTGCAGCCGACCAACAGGCCAGCTGACCGCTATTTCCAGCATGAGATGACCCACCAGCTGTACCCGGGGAGGACGGGGAAAACACACACACACAGAGATGAGAGCGAGAGAGAGAGAGAGAGAGAGAGAGAGAGAGAGAGAGAGAGAGAGAGAGAGAGAGAGAGAGAGAGAGAGAGAGAGAGAGAGACGGGGACAAAAGGTTTTATTTAAGCAGACAGAAAAAAGTTATTTACACAGACAGAGAGACAAGTGGACGAGAGGAAATTCACCTCGACCTGTCCCAGACTGTGTCAACTCTACCGTCCACCTGTCCGTCTCAGTCACTGTGTTTGACTCAGTGGACAATTATAGGTCACCCAGTATTTACAAGCGCTATAACGGGAGATAAAACCTCCACGGCCTCCGTCTCATCCCAACGCACCGCGAGGCCCCCACAGACATCACTTTCACCGGGGACGGTTTTAGCCCTGGGTGGGGCACGGGTGGCGAGTTAGCCCGGAAACATTCCAGCCCTGATTTCGTTCTGCAGAAGATTCATGATGTGGAACTAGAGCTGGACAGTTCAGGGATTTGAGTAAAGAGGTGGATTTACGTGAAGTAAACACGCTCCATGTGGAATTTCACAGGATATAAATAGCCTCTGCAAACAAGATTATCACATCGGTGGGAGCGGCAGCATTTATGGGCTGTTGTATGCTTCCATGATCTGCTTTGTGTTTCCAGCACACCGACCTATAGCTGAGGACAGTGGTGGATGACTACTTTATACTGATACCCCACTACATTTCAGGGGTTATAGACTTTTTAATATTATAATACTTTACTTTACTCACAGTTTCTTTTATTTAGTGGGAAACTGACAGAAATATAAAATGTAGTAAATGAACATCAAAATTTCACTTGATAGTAAATTATCAAGTGTTGCAAGTTTTGCAAACTGCACCACAGCATCATGGCATAAATGAACAGCTTTTTGTCTTTATTCATCGTAACTGGTAGAGAATTATGCTTTAGTGTGTTTTCTCCATCATTTTGCAACTTGAAGGAAAATAATTCTGAGAGTAAAATTAAATTTTAAGGATTGAAAATGCAACAAAGACCCAGTATTGTCTGTGCAACCAGAGGAAAGAGGTTGTTTCATGTGAAATGTAGTCCTGCTGTTCAGAAACACAAGGACCAACAGCAGGGAGAGGAAGCAAAGTGTCCGGGCACACCCACTTTAAATCCTCCAAAGCAATCACTAGTAATTTGACAACGTCTCAGAGTAGACTGCACACAGAACACTGAACTGGAGGAATAACACACACACACACACACACACACACACACACACACACACACACACACACACACACACACACACACACAGCAGTGTTCTTTGTCAGATCTACAGCATGTACCTGTTCACTTCATTCTAAGCACTGGAAACGGAGCCATGTGGCGACAGAGTCTGTCTCTGTAATCACACATCATCATAATTACATCTGCCACATGCAGGCAAGTGTGTAACTCTGATTTTAACCAGTTTCTTCCATCACATCTGCACCAAACAGCAGCCTGGGTGCAACCAGGAGGAGGTGTGGTGCTCAAAGAGAGGAAGAGGAGGCACAGAGTACAGCTCATGACTTTTACTGTGTTGGTAAATGAAGATCCTGGTGTCAGTGATGGAGTGTGGGCTCATTTCTGAGGGGTTGCATCCTCTGCAGGGCACTTTAGCATGAGTGGACAGAGGGTCTTTAATATTACATACACAAGCATCTGGTCTGCCTGGGGGGGCACATCAATATACAGCAACACACACACACACTAGAGGGAAGCTGTGGTCTCCTACCAGATCGACACTTGATGATCTCCCCAAAGTCGTCCTCCGCCGGCTCATCGCAGTAGTCCTCGGGGCGCACACCCTCCGCCATCGATGACAGGGCACCGGGTGTAAAGACAGAAACAAAGTTAACAACCAGGAGTGAGACAGAACTAAACAAGCAGGTTAAATCCACCGGCAGCAGCGAGGAGACACCCAGAGAGCTGATCCACAACACACGGCCAGAGGCACGGAGCTCCGGGGTGGCAGGCAGGAGCAGCAGGAGGAGGAGGACCGGCCGGGCTGTCACACTGGGGCTGACGGAGAGGAGCAGGTGTGCGGGCAGGGGGGGCAGGGGGGGCAGCCGGGAGCATTCCCACCTCTAAATAGGAGCAGGGTGCTTCGAGGTGGCGCTGCGCCGGGCTCCCATTCCCTTCGACGGACGCCATGCGTAAAATGTGACACCCGGCGGACACCACCGGTGGGAAGAGTATTTCCGTACACAGGGATGAGGAGGAGGAGGAGGAGGAAGAGGCGGCGGCGCGTCAAGGTGAGTCGACCAACTTTCACCTCCCAGTGGGTGGTGCTCACGTGACAGGTCACCAGCCAATGTCAACACAGGGCCGTGTATACAGCTTCTCTCCAAGAGTCTGATCAAAATGTGAGTTTAGTGTTTACTCTGATGCTCATTGGTTTATAAAGTTATAACATTGTGATGTTCATGAGTTTAAAACATGAGAAAGTGATTCACTTTCCAGTGAGGGACCAGTTCAGTGGAGGATCTGGGATTTTTGTAAATCGGGGGCCTCAATTTTCAAAGAGGGGCCAACATCCATGCAGAATTCCTGATTCAGTGCAGAGCACAGTTCAGGGCCCGGTCGGACACACACTATGAGAATACTGTGGGTCAAAGTTCACCAGAGTTGAACACATGAAGCCGATGGTCTGTTATATGTTTCATGGGTTGTACTGTCCTACCTGTGTGTTGACATGTGTCTGTGAGGAACTGGCTGTCAAAACTAATTTATCCTTGGGGACAATAAAGTCTAAAGTCAAAAGACGGACAGATTGGAAGCAAACGTAAACTGCTGCTCCGTCACTGACCCATTCGTGTATTTTAAGCAAAGCCGCACATCACTTAATTTATTTTGAAAATGAACGCATAGAAAGCCCCTTAGGGGCCAATCACATTCCAGCTGGGACCAGTGGCCCCAATGTCCCCGTCCCTGGACCAGTTGTTTTTAAAGTCTTCAAACCATCACATGAGGCCTCTGTTACCTCAGATGCAGAAAATAAAGTCCCTCCTCTCTGGTGGGAAAGTGCCCCCTTACTGTAGTTAGCTGTTACAGACCTGGCCTATTAATATCAGATCTGTTGATAAAGTGATGTGCCCACTTTGGGTCTCCAGGAGCAGGACGTGCTTTACTGTAATGGCTCCATTACAGCACGGCGTGGCACGCACTTAAGACCGTATAGCTATTAATAGATCCGATGATATGATGGATCTGGGCGCTGCTCTGGTCTCAGGCTCTCGGTTATTCACCAGTACTGAGAAGCCGGCAGGGGCCGAGCTGGGAGTGAATGAAGAGTTCCAAAAACAGAAACTCGGGGCCTGACTGGGATTCCCAGGCATGCAGCCACTGGCGGGACGGACCAGGTGCTGCTGTCTTCACACGGAGAGTGTGTGTGTGGGGGGGGGTTACATGCACTTACTGTACGTCGCTCAGCTGCTCCTCTCAGGGATGTTGAGATGATGTAAACCTGCTGAAGTCACAGTCCTATGAATTCCTGTGTTGACACGTCCTTGTTGTTTTGTGTCATCAAGAGCGATTTAACACCAGGAGAAGATTCCAGTTTCACCTCTGACCCCACATCACTTGTAACCATGGTAACAGTGACGTCAAAGTTACTCTTTGAATAAATTCAGAATTAGCCTCCAACTTGTTGTGATATCAAAGACTTGCTGGTGCGTCCTTTTGTTAAACATCCAAGAGAAGGAACAATAAGCAGAACACATTCAAAAGGGGAGGGGCACTTTAATTTTGTTACATGCCTGTGGAGAATCATGGCTTTAAAACACACTGGCACAGTTCGTACAGCTGGGGGCAGTATAACCACAGGTTAGAGAGAACAGTCTCTTCTGTGAACTGGGCCAGAGAATCTTGGGAAGAGGTTTTTCTTATTTCTTCTCCCTCAGGACCAAGAAAACAACACGAAGCTGCAGCTGATTCTAAAATAACTAAATGAGAGGTTGACACCATTCAGTGGAGTGTTGTTTGTTAGGTTCAGATCATTCAGCCGCCCCCTGATTGTGTGTTTGTGTTTCACAGAAGTTGATTGTGGCAGACGTCAAGTGTACTTAGGGCGATGATGAGCGTTAATCCAGGTTGACAAGGCGCCGCTTCATCACAGACCTGCGACTCTCCTGGAGGTTCTTTGGCAGCGGGTGGAGTGTCCCAGAGCGTTTCACTGCTGCAGCCACAGTTTCCCATGTGCAGCATCGCCACGGACGTTTATGTAACGTGATGAGTTCCTGTCTCTTGCAGGGAACTTGATGTTTCCTGCAGTGAAGTGTGCTCGTCACAGCAGCAATCACAAAGTGCTCCATTTCCAGAAAAACAGACCTGGGGCTCTTTTTGTTGCTCACTGGCTGTTTGCAGTTGAAAAATAAAAATAAAAATCCAGGCCTCGTGGGGCTAAATGTTGAAATGATGTCAGTATTTGCTTTGTGTTTTCTGGAGAAACTGTTGTTGTGGTCAAGTGCTCTGACCCCACAGAGCCTCACCGTACGTTAGTAATTGGCACTTCAACTCCTAATTGGCAGGAGGAATGTTTGTTAAGAGGCGGCCTTTGAGCAAACTAGTCAAAATCTGTGTGGTTAAAGGTGCAGCCCCCCCGTCTGTGATGCCTAATGATACTTGACTCTCAAAATCTGTGATAACTAGCATCCAGTGGTTTAAGTTTAGTAACAGAAGTGACAGTATGTGGATTGTGTCGTGATTCTCTGTTCTAGTAGCTTCAACATGAGCTACCTGCAATTTATCCTCATGTATTTATAAATCTCTGCTGTTGTCAAATGCACACATTTTGCCTTTGGGGTTTAAAAACCAGCTTCAATTCCAGATCTGAGTTTGGAGACGTCCTGGATTGCAGAACAAGCGATTGTGTAACAAACGGTATCGTCAGCATTAAAAAGGACAGAGGCACACACAGAGAATTTACACTACAGATGAATCCTTAACTTAATGACTGAATTAATGAGGGAAAAGACAGATTTATTATCCTGTGTGTGTTTGTTTAGTCTTTTTCTGGAAGCACCTGCACCATCTGCTAACTGTGGTTACGTCAGCGTACCTGGAAAGCAGCTGGTGACCTCCCTGGTTCTATCAGAAAACACGACAATACATATTCAGAGAGGTGACAAAAGAAACAACAGAGTGAGATCAAGAGTGAGATATTCTGTTCAGTGCTTTAATGTTCCAACGTACAAAGAGATAAATGCTGATTACTGACATCTCTACAACGGCATCTAAAACATGCCAACACACACACACACACACACACACACAGTCTTCCTCTTTCTATCAGACACAATTACAGTCTTCTGCTGTCATTCACACACACACACACAAACAGCCTAAATCCCTACGCTCATCATTAGACAGCGTTTCTCTGCAGTCTACTGGGAGATGATGCATCAAACAGAGCCGTCTCTGTTTGCGAGCCTCTACTTCTCATCAGCGAATTAATAACCAAACAAATGCTAATAACTACGAGTCAGACCTGGGATGAAACATACAAGGAAGCAGCGTGGGTCAGACGCCCTTTAGGCCCGAGAACACCGGGGGCGTTCACATCCTCAAATTTGTATATGACCCCGTTGAAATTACACCGAGAGGCCGAACACAAATAATCTAATTTAAACAGAAACACAGTGAAGTGCTTCATTAAAAATCAAAGCATGTAGGTCAGTTGTGAAAGTAGCGCAGGCACATTTACATTGTCATTTATAATCAGAGGCTCATCACTGCAACTGACACTGATTTCTGCTGCCAATTAAGAATCAGGACATGCAGCGACTGCATCTGCTCCACGTTACTGTACGTTTGTTTTCTGCTCTGCCAAATGCTGCACTGCCACCTCTGGGATTAAAGATGTGTGAATGAAACAGCTGCACAATGTTACAACTACTACACAATAAAGCAGGAAGTCTTTGATCTGGAAATATCTGGCAGAGGAGTTATCCCCATTTAAGAGCGTTTGTATCTGCAAATCAGGAATATTTGATTATATTTGAAATAATTTATTTAAAGTATGAAACTGTTCTTTTAGTCCTTCCAGTATGAGGATGAGGATATTTGAAAGCATTCCTGTATGTTTGAGCCCAGGTCTGTTACAGTGTTAGTGCCTAAGGCCCCTCTATACCACCAAAGCACAGAGACGTTTCTAGGTAACAAAAACACTCTCACTAAGCTGTGATCATACAGTATTAAATACAGTAGCGACCATACTGAACATCATACTGGTGGTGATGATCTCTATTACAGTCCATCGTTTCAGGGCTTCTGTTCCCCTCGGGAGCGACAACACACCGAGTCATGTGACACGGAGCGCTGCCAAAAGAAATCTAGTGACCAAACAAAGGCAGATACTGATTAACTGGAGCCCCGTCAGCGACCAGCAGTGACATCTTTTAAACTTAGCGTGCTGAAATGCACCCGCTGACCCACATAGCTCGGTATGAATAATGGAATCCTGGCTGTAAAAGTGGGCACTCTTTCTGTTTTCACTCAGTGCTCAATAAACTGCACGGGGACTTTCAATCCACCCAAGGACGTTGAAGGACTCTGGTGCCCTTGTTGCCTATCTTCACCTGACGTCCATCAGTTGAGAGTAAACACACAGTGAATTTACATCAGGAGGTTTACGGCTGCCTGAAAGAGCTTGTAAAGTGAGATTAAGTGGCTTCACTCTCCACCACATTGTGCCCACAAGTTTACCCCGTCCATTAATGCTCCAGATTACAGCTCGTAAAGCTGCAGTGTAAATAGTTTGTCCGTGGGTAGCAATGAAATACACACTGTAGGTAAGTGCAGGGGAAGAGGAAGTAACCAATGAATGTTTAGGAGTTGCTATATCGAGAATGACAAATTACTTAACAAGTACATGTTAAATATGGAGCTGTGATGGTGAGTGATCTGATTTTGGGGTACAGACATCTGCTCAGCTTTAGAACTTGAGTGTGATTGCACATCAAGGGTCTCAAATCGGTTGCATCAGAGATCAATGTTCATCGGGAGGCGAAGAGGAGAGGGAAGATCTAAAGGAGGAGAGATGACAGCCAGCAGAACTTCTTCTTTGAAACACTTGATATGAGCCGAGCGTCTCTGACAGATTCAGTCCTGACACTTCACAGCGTCTCAGATTGACAGAGATTGTCTCACAAAGTCCACAAGTGAGAAGACCCCTCAGCTTCAGCAGCTGATGGATCACAAGCTCTGGGTTCACAGGTTGCACCTTGAGATAGGTACGATATACCAGCTCATACACTCCCAGTCACCCCCTGCAGCTACGACAGGTCTTTTTCAACTTTGACATTTGTAAGAGTGAGGAAAACAGATGTCTCCACATCTGATCTGATTTGGTATGAAGATGGCAAGAGAAAGTGATTTTGAAAGAAGGTGCAGGTTGAGTCACAGATGGCAAGTGCGTCAGTCACAAAGATGTTAAATAGGAAAGAGAGTTGTGGGAAAGACTCAGTTTAAACCTTCCATGGGATTCTGAAACTTTCTGAGACAATGTCTGAGACATTCCTGATATTAATAATCAATAAATCCTCCTTATTTAAAATCATATTATAATAATAACATATTACATCTCCTCCAGCGATGTTGTTTTATTCCTTCAGTATAACACAACAAACAATACAGATTTAATTGCACTGTTACCTCTCATTTCTCACAGGTTACTCTTTACTGGAGGTCGTCATTATTCGATCTGTGCTCAGTGATTAGTCAAATGAATTCCTCTCTTAAGAGCTGCAGTTAACATTGTATAACCCTAATTCCCAACTTGTACAGTGTATAGGTGTTTCATTTATCTCAGTAGGTATTTTATTGACACCCCGTATGAGGCAGTAATGTATACTGTCACCTGTACGTCACATCAGATCTCAGTAGTAGTGTTGTACTGACAGGCAGAAAGACAAACACCACTTTTCATCGTCAACAACAGAGGAGATGATTTGTCTGTGTCGTGTCACTTCCTATAAAACAAAAGGACTTCTGCCTGCTGCACGAGTCGTATGGTGGCTGCACAGGTCCACATTTGTTAAGGTGGCAAGGGAGGAAGCCTAGATCCTATTTTGGGGTGATGGGTGCTTGTCAGCGCCGCAGCAAATATGAGACAACTGCGAGTACAGATAAAGATACCGTTTGTATTTCCAAAATGTCATATTTTACATTCTGGCTCCCTGGTGCACTAGTGAAATTACAGACTGTGTTTTGAATGCAGGATGGAGGTCACGGGGTGAGGGTAAGTAATTCAGCACACAGGGGAGCTGAGAACACAATGTTTTTGCAGAATGACAGATAAAAATAGCAGCATCTGCCTGTTTTATCGCCCAATCTCAAGTTCAAAATCAGCTTCGAAGTTACAATACATGGCTCCGTCCAGGAATGACGCTGGATCCTTGACCACCCAAACACCAGCTGATTAGAGCCAAACCCTGAGGGCAGTGGAAACGAGATAAACACTGTTTATGTTCAATTACGCAGCTTCTGTGGGACGATCTTTTCTGAAAGGAGGTGATGCTACAAAACAATCCTTATTGTCGATATCTGTACAAGCAGCCATTCATGGCGACATTTGACATTTGCTCTCTCCGAGCCAGCAGCTGCATGCCAGGCGTTTTCTCCACTGATCCCTGACATTTGCTGCAGACAAGGAGAGAGCAATTTACTGTTAATGAAACGTGGCCTAGATACACTGCTGTGGTTTATAAATAGTCAGCTTCAGTGGCTGTGTTTACATGCATATAGTAATGCACCGATTGCTCATTCTGGGAGGAAGGCTTTGCCATTATTATGAATGAACTTTAATTTCAGATGATAAAATGATTTTTCTGAATTAGAAACACTTAAATGACCAGTGTGTATAATTTAGGCCTGTTCGTAGTTGTGTTTTCATGAATGTATCATCACCTGAAACTGAGAATCATTGTGTTTTTTGTACCTCACAATGAGATCTACATATAGAGTAAGTCCACGTTTCTACAGTGACCCAGAACAGACAAACCAAACACTCGCTCTGAAGTCTCTATGCATGGCCAGGCGGGGGGGGGGGACTTCTGGACTTCTCTCTCCCTCCAGCTGAGACGGGCACTTAAGATTCATAAGTCTGAACTCTCGTACACCACTGTTGTGCATGTAAACATGGCCACAGAGAGGACACTTCATCGTGCTGAACCAGAGGAGGAAGGATGCTCCGAATGTCGCGATGCATAAAAACTTCCCTCAACAGGGACCTGAAATTTAGCAGACCCCAGGAGGCGGCTGAGTGCAGCCCCGTCTCACACTTCCGACCATGGCTGATCAATCGTGACAGCCGCCCGTGCAAACCCTGTGGGTTGCCACACTAACAGACAAGTGGTTCGATAACAGAATATTGATCGGGTGTCTTCATTTTATTCCCCTCTCTTACCTCCCCCCCACAAGAGTAATCTATCTGTCTTATGAGGCGCAACTGTGGCGTCTGAGCCTCTTCCACGTCCTTGAGAAAGTGAAGGAACTACAGAGGACGTTTGGAAAGCAAACAACTCTAAGTGCCACTGATGATGAGGATGATGGTGATGATGATGATGATGTACAGATGGAGAAAGGGTCTGGGGCTTTTTGAAGATGTCAAGCACAAGAATTTGATGTTAACAGGTGAAGATATACATTTCTTTTTGCATGTGCATGCGTGTGTAAACGTGCGGTAAAAGCCTCCCAGTCCGACATCTTGTTTCTTTAGTAGTGGGTTGTCACTGGTGACCAAAATCCAGCAGTTCTTGTTGTTTCGTTCACAAGGAAGATGGTTTCCAGTGTGTCCCAGCTGTGTCACAAGTCCTTGGAGTAAACCAGTAAGACCCCTACCCATCCCCCCACCCCTGCCCAGGACGGGCCTGCTGACTTTTTGGCTGCCGGTTCAAATACCCATCAGTCTCAGCTCCCACACTTATGTTGAGTGAAGGCAAGAAAATAAATCTCCAGACCGTAATCCAGTGGACAGTATTCCTCACAGTTCTTTGGAACTGAACCTTTAAAAGCTGCCCCACCACCATCACCACCCACACAAACTCCAACCCCCACCCAACCCCCCGAACACCCCTCCTGGCATGTAACTGTAGAGTCTCCACCTTGAATCTGACCTAATAGTACTCCTCGTAGTTCTTGGGATTGAGGCAGTACAGGATTCCCCCGCCGAAGGAGAAGATGGTCCCGCCCCAGGCCAGGCCGTAGCCCCAGTTGAACTCGTGGTAGATCCTCAGGTTGATGCTCTCGATGAACTTGATGGGGTAGAGGACCAAGCTGCAGGCCTGGAGGACAACTGAAAGAGATGCAGAAGGGATTACTACAAGGGAAAGAAAAAACTAGAAGGTCTTGCCGTGTCTGAGGCTATGCTGATCAGTTTAACCTCAGATTAATGTGCATGAATGAATCACATTTCAAAGTATTGTTGTTCTTAAAGCTTCAACATGATGCATTTCCCAGTAGGGTGTCAATATTTTATCTCTACTTCCTTGATTAATAATTGAATCACAAAGTACGTTCAGAACAAACTCTCTCTCTGATGTAAAATGGGTCTCCTGTAAAGTTTAATGAGTTTTGGCTTCATGGGATTTGGTCACATACAGTTTTTCCTTTTTTTTATAGCAGTCATGTACTAAGCAGTTAAGAAATACTAGAAAAATAACAGAAATGAGCGTCAACTAGGTGGAGAAAAGATCTGCATGCCCTGAGGACGAGTCATTCAGCTCGTGTAGCACATTGTGGAATAACTAAATAAATCAAACTTGATCAGAAGGGTCAGAGATGGACAAAAGGGTCAAGTGTGGGAAAGGAAGGGATGGAGGGATGAGGGAAGGTGAAAGTAAAAGGACGGGGGGGGGGGAGTGTTGGGGAGACGGGGGAAGGGATGGATGGCAGCGCAACACAGGAGAAGCCATCAATCATTATTTCTTCAAAGGGAATTCATCTTGTGGGAACACAAACAAGCTCTGGCACTTTCCTGCATGAAAAACTAAATACACGGGCTGCATAATTTCACCAAAACACAAATATTAACACAGGCGGCGTGAAAAACAAGCCTTAAAGAGGTGGTTGCTTGTTGGGAAGTGAGTATGTGATCTATCGTTCACTGAGGGACGCTTTATAGTCCACCCAAAAAACACTTTTTACTATTTTCTCCCTCTCTCGTTATGGTAAAACAAGTTTTTACAGTTTGTTTGTATGTTCAATTATTCATCAATCACTGATCTCTCTTTCCCAAGCTCTAAAATGATCTAAAATTGTTATATTATTAAAATAATGCAGCACCTCTGTAGATAATTAGTGAATTATTAATGAATAAATAAATGAGTGAATAATAATGATGATGATCAATAAGGCTAGGGACACATTAGTTTAAAACTAGTTTATGGTAAGACCCACAAGAAGACATAATTAGGATTTTTTTTAATTCAGTTTTCCAACCAATTAACTTACACTAGCATTGCTCAGATCATAGTTACTTGTGTTGAAATAACAAAACTTCCAGCAGCATCCAGGAGACTAAATTAAAGACATTAAAATTATAACTATAAGTATAATACATGCAGAACCAGTGGCACTCCTACTCCACTTGTCAGCATGTTTTCAAGCTGTAGATGTTCCCGTGTGTGTTTGTTTGCTGAGGCTAAAGAGAGAAAAGCTTCTCAATCCCTGCAGCATGCAAAATGATTCTATTTGAAGGAGCAGTCAAATGTCAATCCAGAAATAATATGGATGTTTAATTCTCGTCCTTTCACGCTTTTCATTTTAATTTTTCACACACACTTTGAAAGCAGTTTTTGGGGATAAGAAAAGTTCCAGTTAATGACAAATCACAATGCGTCTCTAAATCTCTGCACAATCCTTCTAAGTTATTTCCACTTCAGTGCCGTGTTTGGCTTCTGTGATTTGCACAGTGAAATTGAGAAAACCCTCTCACAGGAAACACATGCAAAATCAAACATTCCTCTAAAAGAAAAATGACATTTTCATATTATTCTGGGAGGTGAGAATGTAGAAACTTCACAGTTGTCCAACTCCAGATTGGGGCTGACAGGGGAAATTAAACGGACAGGCGTGACGCCCGCTGCGACCCTGCTGGGCTCCAATCATAAAAATAGGATTTTGTCTAAATGAGTTTGAGGGCGAGAGGGATTGTGAATGAGAATGTGAGTGTGCAGTCTGTGTGCCTTCTTAATCAGTCAGTGAGGATTATCATTTAAATGCATGTCAGTTTTCAATGTGATTACCCTGCAACCTTCCAGTTACCTTGTCTAAATTGGTTAATTAAGTAATCTGTTTGTGTGTGTGAGTCACTCAGCAGAGTATTTTAGTGCATAATGAATGAGTGGCCTTTAACCCAGGACTGGTGTGATTGTGTCTGGACAGTTCTGGTGCTCATGTGTTCACTGACCTGCAGCGAAGAGCATGAAAGCGACGGGTGCGTAAAATCGCCGTCTCGTCCCGATGCACACGGCGACCAGAGCGACCAGGAATGACATCAGCACCAGGGCTCCACCCCCTAGCAACAGGGCCAGTGTAGCAACCTGCCAGTCTGGGCAGGGCAGGAGGGGCGGGGAGAGAGGAGGAAGATGGACAGAAAACGTGGTTAAGAGACGTAGGAAGAAAAGAGTGACCTCAAAGGAAAGGTTAAACATTTAGTTTACATTCATGAATAAATGCAATATGCATACCAGAGCTAAAAATGAAATGCACAAGACCTTGATGGTGACCTGGGAGGAGAGACAGAGCCAAACATTATTTGATTTGACATTTTATATATTACTGCCTTTACCGAGTATGTTGATCAGGGAGAGAAGGAGTGTTGAAGGCATGAGAGAGGGAGGAATGAACAATAAAACACGGAGTATATTTATGACGGAAAGTTAAAGCACATGGAAGAAAGACAAGAAAGGGAAATGGAAGGAACAAGAGAAGGAGGACAGGAAAAAGGTAATAAATAGGAGGTGAAGATTTAAAGGATGCATGGAAAGATTGGAGAGTTAAGGAAGGATGGTATGTCAAGGGAAGGTAATAAAGAAGAAAGGGGGATGAGAAAAGGAAAGAATGAGTGCAATGGAAAGATGGAAATGGTGGAAGGTAAAAGGAAGAGTGAAGGAGGATGGAATAGATGAAGAGGTTTAGAAGGAAATACATTAAGGGAGGAAGTTAGGATGGAGAAAGTTAAGAAAGGGGAGAATAAAGGTATGAAAAGGAAGTGATGACATATCGTGTGAAAGAAAAGAGGGAATAAGGTTTAAACAGCCAGTGGAAGGAAGGAAGGAAGCTCGGGAGGCAAGGTATGAAAAGCAGATAGAAGGAAAGAACGATGGAAGGTGAATGAATGAAGGGGAGAAAGGAGAGATGGAGGAAGTATAAAAGCAATTGAGGAACAAATGAGTAAATAGACCGGCACAAAAAAAACAGAGGGAATCAAGGAAGCAGGGGGAACTGAGGAAAAACAGGAGAGACAAGTTAAATGAAGAGAGGCTCAGTGGCAACGTGGCGGCGAGCATCTCCGAGAGGGTGAGGGGGGATAAGAGAGGAGACACATGCGGGTGGAGGGGCGCTGGCATAATGTTACAAGGACAGAGAGAGGGCAGCATGAAAAGAAATGCCAACAGGAGGAGAAGGGCAGGAGGAGGAGGAGGAGTAGGAGGAGGAGGAGGGTGAAGGCAGAGGGGGAGAGAGGGGGAGAGAGGGGTGAGGGGTGAGGAGGAGGGCGTGAAGGGGCTGGGGACAGAGCAGTGCCGAGTGAAAGTAATGAAGAGAGAAAGCACTTAGTATACCTGAGCTGACAAAAAGCTTCAGCTAAAGAGCTTTGCTGGCACGTTGTCAAAAGTCTCTCTGCATGTACGTATATATACATATATATATATAGACAGAGAGAGAGAGAGAGAGAGAGAGAGAGAGAGCACCGAACTAGCACACACACACACACACACACACACACACACACACAGATACAAACTAATTTACAAAGTCACACAAACTTGAGAGCAAATATTGCATCAATGTCAACATTTGTGCGTATTCGGCTGCTGTGCTCAGCCAGCGCAGGTTTTATACTCTGCACAACTTAACACAAGGAGAACGGAGAGACGAGATGTGAACATGAAATATACGTCACGTCACATAAAGACGCGAGGAGCTGGAAATGTTTTAACTTGAGCAAAAAGCCTACACGTATCCCAGGGCTTCATGAACCAAGAATTACATCATAAACGTGCAGAGACAAGAGAAAAACTGTGAGACACATGGAGAGAAATAAGAGAAAGAAGTGGAGACACACACACACACACACACACACACACACACACACACACACACACACAGCTAACATCCGTCCAGTTGGTACATGGACTTTTTGGGGTTAATAAACAGAGACTGCACAAATTTTCCATCAGTCCAATATGTGCAAATAACACAAAATGAAAATTCTCACCACTTTCTTTTTGAATATATTTAGTAGGTAGGAACTAAAAACTTTAATTCGCTTCTGCAAAGCCAGCAAACTGATTGAGTCTAAATTAAAGATATGATAGTGAAGCTTTTAAGGCTCATCCATGCTCAACATAAGACAGGAGAGCACGACTCACACACACGCCTTGTCATTTAATCCACAGGGAGAAAAGCTCTGACTGTTTCTCTGACCTTTTCTTCCACCTGTCAGCCCTCACGCTGTGATCAGATGTGGGGCTGTCAAATTGGCAGGCGAATGTAAACTGCAGTAAAACCCCACCACCACCAAACCTGAGAGGGCTATCATACAAAACACAGGACTTAAATAATCTGTACTCCTTAAGGACAGACACTAGCTTCTAACAGATAAACATCGAACTGCAAGTTCTGGATGAAACATAGATGAAGCACATCTGTCAGAGAACTGGAGCTGTGGGTGTGGAGCCAAAGTCACTGCACAGCAGATTGCTTCACTGCAGAGCTATTTAAGTGAATTCATCTTTTTTATTTCACTACGCATAATGTATAAATACAGCCAATGCCTAAATTTACTGCTCTAATGTGGAATGAACGACGGATGGAGGAGGAGAGAGATAAGGAGAGATGAGAGATTTAGAGCGAGCGAGGAGATGAGATGCAGAGATGGATAGTGATAGGCAGAGAAAGAGGGAGGAAATTAAAGATGAGCAAGTGGGAAGGAAAGATTATTGAGAGCGATAGAGAGCAGAAGGAAGGAGGGAGAGATAAAGATATATGAGGTACTGTATTATTAAAATTATAAAGCAACTTAAAAGGCAGTTTGAAAGATGTTGCTGATTAGGACGGCCGTCTGGTCAAACACCTTTCCTGGCAACAAGGATGACATGAAAACCAAATGTAGTCGTTTCATCCTTTAATATACGCCGGCGACCTGGATGGATGCAGGGCTGGATGGACCCTGTAAGGCTGATCGGTTTTTTTAGGTTGGCCCTTCAAGCAAAAGAAAAACAAGGAATCACTAGAGGTCAACTCTACAAAAGCAACAAGACTGAGGTAAATCAGATGCCCCCTGAGAGATGCCCCAAAAGTCGCCCTGTATCAGAAATGCAACTAGATATGCATGGGGTGGAAGAATGGAGGTGGAGGGATGGAGGGATGGAGGGATGGAGGGATGGAGGCGCAGAGTGAAAACCAAGCTCTCAGGAGGCTCAGGTGGTCCATCAGGTTTTCATATTCAGCTTCCCCTGAAAGGACAGAGGGCTTGGAAGCGGCGGGGATGAAACTACAAGGCACCAAATTACCAATAACCAAGCAGACTCTAGATTCATCATTTGAATTTAATTAAAATCTGCAATTCAAATTAAACAAATTTATAAAAATTGAAGATTAACTTTAAAAGAAAAGCGTATTAGTTCAAATGGAAGGATGGAAAAACAAGAAGACGTTTTGTTGTAGACGTTCACAGTGACTCAAGTATCTACATATCTTTTGGGGGTTTATGTTAATTACGTGATAATAATTTATAATCAGTCTAATATTGTTTTTTTCACACAGCAGATCCAACCTATTATTTTAATTCGTACAAGCTGATGAACCAAATGAATGTGGCAGATGGGAAAAAAATCCTAAGAGGAATAACTACTATATATTGAAGATAATAAAAAAATTGTTTAAGAGGACAGGTTTTTATATGCTGCTGCAGATCTATTTGTCTGGGCATACGCACATCCCTGTGTGTGTGTGTGTGTGTGTGTGTGTGTGTGTGTGTGTGTGTGTGTGTGTGTGTGTGTGTGTGTGTGTGTGTTTGGCTCTGGCAGACAGGGGGGGGCGGCTGTGGGTTCCTTGCTATTCCCCTGTCTGTCTGCCACAGAACTGAATGCCACATCATTTCCCATTCCTCGTTCAGCAGCTACAAATAGAACGGGGTGTCTCTGGGGCCTCACTGAGAGGAGAGATGGAGTCATAGGAAAGGAGGGGATGAAGGGGGTGAGGGAGGAGGGAGGAGGTGAAGAGGGAGAGGAGGAGAAGGAGGGAGAGGAGGTTTGACCCTGGAGAAAATGGAACTGAGAGATGGAGATGGAGAGGGCTGAGGATGGTGAAATTACAAAGGGGATATGATTAACATTAGAAATGTAACAATGAAGCCCTCAGGGAAGAGAAGGGGAAAGGAGGTGGGGAAGGGAGGAAGACAGGAGGGTAAAATGAATGACAAACAGAAAAGGAGATGAAAAGCTGGGAGCAGGATTGAGGACCGAGACAAAAGACAATTCGTTTAGGAGCACAGATGAAGGGCTGGGAGAGAAGCAGTGGATGGATCGATAGCCTGATAGTGAAAGATGAGAGGGGCAGAGAGCGAGGAGTCAACAATCACAGGGTTTTTGGGGCTTCGATGGTGAATTACCTCAAATCGGTGACAACAAAGACCAGAGAACAAGGGAGCAAACGGGCTAAAGCCTGCACCTCTGCTCAACATTCATTTAAAATCACAACTCTGAGTGTGTCTTCAGTCATTTAGTTTCATCGTAGTAAATATTAATGAGTTAATATGCTGTAAAAACCACATCTTTGTAATCCTTGGTTAAATTAACTACATATCGTGTGTGAGAGAGAGAGAGAGAGAGAGAGAGAGAGAGAGAGAAGTGGTGGTTTTATCATTTCAGGCTGTAACCAAATCTGACAGTGAGTCCGGGAAATCTTCTCTCAAGGTCAGATGAATGACAAAGCTATTGGTGGTAGTAGTAGTTGTTAAAGAAAGAGAGAGAGGAAAAAGAAAGACAGGATGAGGAAGAGGGGAAGAGCAGATCCGAGGGAGGAAGATGCTAAAAGGGACAATAGGAGGAATGAATGAATGAATGAAGGAGAATATGTTGCTGTTAAGTCTGTGGGAGGAGGAGAAGAAGGGATTTACTGTGAGGCAGAGAGAGAATAAAGAGAAAAGGAAAGTGAGCTGGCTTACAGGTGTAAATTCTGTGTGTGTGTGTGTGTGTGTGTGTGTGTGTGTGTGTGTGTGTGTGTGTGTGTGTGTGTGTAAAATCCATCTAACACAACTGTACTTTCAAAAAAATACAACAAACAGCTACAAAGTGAAATGCAGAGAAATGTGATTTGTATCTAAAATTGCAATTAAAAATAATAACTCTCCTTTGTGCCTTTGAGTTTCTCTCAGTTAAATTAATTGGAGGCTGCTGATTTTGTGAATAAATGATTCCTTACGCCGACTGAGGTATTAGACGATCACAGAACTCAACTGAACAGAGTTTCTCTAATGCTTGTTGTTGGAGGCGAGGCCAGATTCATGGAACCTGAGGAACTTGCTCCCTCATCCGTCTAACCCTGGTGTACCTCAGCTCTTAAGAGACCCGAGGCCACTTTACACCTCGTCTAATTACTTCATTTGACTCAATTAGGCTCTGAAGTTCCTGGTTTTAATGAGTTTCTTGGTTAAATATCAGTTTTTCTCCTGTAGAGTCGTTTAAATAGCTAAGGTGTGTAGAAGTGTTGTTATTCATGCTGGTAAAAGGTAATAGAATATAATGTGTTTTGCGGTTTGTTTTTAGAGGGGAAACTGAAGACTATACAATGCTGTTTTTCTTTATCTTATTTTCCAGTGAAAACTTGTTTCGTACAAACTTTAACTTTAAAAATTCAAGCAGATTTGACTCAGCCCCATGAGCAAATCCACTGATCTGCTAATCCTGGCGATTCCCCTGGAACGTATTACAATCGCCACAAAGGTTCAGAATTCTAAAAGCTGGTGTGACTGGGCCTTAAGGGCACTTGGAAAAAAGGAATCCAATTTGGATATTGATCTTTCTCTACTTACAGCGGTACGGGGGCCCGGGAGGATCAAACCGCCCCTTGCCGAGTACCTGCGAACTCCAGCAGGGGCAGCACTGTCACGCTGAATGAAAAGGATGAGCTAAATTTAAAGAAACGGCTGCTTTGGTCTGTCTCTGTCTCTAGAACAAGCCGAGGGGAACTGGCCAAACAGGGAGTGATTTATTTTTTAACATCAGTGTGTGCATTGGTAAGGCTCACACACTTACGAGCCAACACACACCCGCCGCGCCAAGACGCCTAATTAGGGAGTCCTGGTCTGGAGACTGGATGTGTGTGTGTGTGTGTGTGTGTGTGTGTGTGTGTGTGTGAGAGAGGGACAGAAAGAAAGGAAGGAAGGGCTGAGAGTTGCGGTCACAAATTGTGCCTGTCAGTGTTAGTGTGTGTGTGTGTGTGTGTGTGTGTTTGTGTGTGTGTCGTGTGAGTCTGTGTGAGTCTTAGGAGAGAAGGTGCAGACATGCAACAACAGAGAAATCAGAGAGTGACATGAAATATTCAGCTGGGCTTCAGAGGAGACTGTCCAGAAATAGGTCTCCTCTACTTGGTAGACACACACACACACACACACACACACACACACACACACACACACACACACACACACACACACTAATTTGCACTGACATGCAGACACCCAGGCTGTATGTCACAAACACAGACACAAAAGGAAACACTGCAGCCATTCACTTGCATCCAGATACACGCACACACTGTGCAGTTGCTACGAATGCACACACACACACACACACACACAATCAGACAGAGTGTGTGTGTGTGTGAGAGAGAGATAGAGAGCTAGAGATTAAGAGATATAGACAGAGAGATAGATAGGTGTCATCTTAAGTAATTAGCAGCAGTCAGCTCCTCCTGTCAGAGTGAAGCCATTTCTACTCAATTAAAGAAACGCTCATGAACTCCGTTTCCCTGGAAACCAAACCAACATCCGACATCAACCTCTCCTGCCCTGCCCTCAAACTGCAGGTCCTCTCCCGGGCACAACAACAAGGCCGCGTTCTAGACAACAAAAGAAGGGGGTGGATCATAAAAAAGTAAGAAGGAGACGTGGAGGAGCTTTGTATCGAGCTTTGCACCAGAAGCGTTTTCTTTTTAACCTCCTCTTCCTCCTTCGCCTCTGTTGAAAAATGAATTAATTAGATGCCGGTAGGACAACACCCAGCAGAGCTCACATGCCTCACCATGGAGGTGGAGGTGCTTTTGCTGCATTAGTCATCTAGATGGTCACTATTATGAAGTAAAGAGCCTGAGAATAAAGAGCATCACTTCTGACCAAGGCTTCATATTTTATTCCTATTTCCCTAAATGGATCCACGAGTATGTTCTGGTGAATTAATAATTTTGTTTTATAGTCTTACGATTGGGTTTAAAAACCCTTTCAGACGCCATAATGCTTTTTAACCATTAATTTGGAACATAAATTACAAACATAAAACTTTCATTTAGGGCTGTACCTGCCGCAAGCTAAGGAAAATATTCTGAGACGCTGGAACAACTCAATTTGTGCATTATTGCTGAAAATGACAAAAGCAATTGACTAATTATCAGATTTGTTATTGATTTCTGTCGAATTAATCACCTAATTGTGCCAGATTTTATACATTTAACAGACCTTGCAGCCCACCGGTGCTCCACCTCCATTTCTCCACAAACCCCTCTGTGAAAGACCCGTGGCAGTCGGCGACTTGTGCACCCGTGTTCGTATGTTTCCAAAATGTCACATGCCTGCAGCTTTTGAGGGGGTGTGAGCGTCTGTCATCCTGATGCAGCTGGTTAATCCTGCACCAAAGTTACATTTCTATCTCTGATCCATTTTCTCTTCACAGTCAAAGGCTCGGATCAAATCACCTCAACTTACTTTGAGTGTGATTCTGTTTGAAGTGTACTCCAGCCCAGGAACATCCCTTCACTTCACCTCCACAATAATTAATGTGGAGCTCCCCAGTGGAGTCACAGGGGCTGTCAGGATGAGGCTTTGATATGGTTGGATAGAGACAGTGGGGAGCCACCATACTGGGCAGGACAATATCTCTCTATGGCTTGTTTCCCTCTACCCCTCTACAGGTGATGAAGCATTCCTCCATCATCTTCATCAGCTCCATCTCCTGCTGTCAATCAGATCAACTCTTTGTGCCAGAACTGTAAACAACCGTGCGTCCTGTCCAGTGCGCATGGGACAGGATGTGATTCTCTTTAAAAAGCTCCATGCATGCATTGGGACACCGCCCCCCCAGCTCCCCGTTACCTGAGCCCAACGTGCTGCTGCACTGCCAGTTCTCGGTGCTCGCCGGCTTCCAGCAGGACTCCCACAGGGACAGGTAGTACTGGTCGTCGGCGGTCACCCACGCCGGGCTCATCACGGCTCCCACGTCCAGACAGAGCGCCAGGAACACGCAGACCAGTCCGACCAGTTTGAGCGGAGTGAGTGGGGAGCTGCGCGCCGACTCCTCCGTCTCCGTGACAGCAGAGGACATGGTGAGGAGGCTGGAGAGGGTCCGGACCCCGGGGGAGGATGCTCTGGATGTGGATCTGTGCTGCGCGCCGGTGCGTCCCCTCCTCACGCAGAGTCTCCGCTGAGTGCGGTGGATGCTGCCGGTGCTGGAGCCCCCGCAGCCGCCTGCGTTGCGCGCTGGACGGACGCTCCGCCTGTGGCGCACCGGAGACCTCGGTGTTTACTGCGCTGACGTCAAGGCTCTGAGGGACCAGCAGGTGCTACAGGGTCCTAGAGACAAAAGATCACATAGTCCTCGGTTTGTTTCGTGTTTTAAATAATATCATACTTTGGATTTTTGTATTTATCTGACTATGATATAATTCCAGTAGCTTTTATCCCCTCGCATAATCACACTTTCAACTTTGCATAAGACAATCACATGTGTGTAAGTGAAGTTAGTCATGTTAGTAGTTTTAACTGTGCAATATTCATTCTGTCTGTGCAATACAAGGGTTCATGTGCAATCTATTGAGTGTTCATATTCTCATATTCTCATATTGTCATACTTACTTGACTCTTGCTGCTGTAATATTGCAAATTTCCCCATTGTTGGACTAATAAAGGATTATCTTATCTTATCTTATCTTATCTTATCTTGTCTTATCTTATCTTAAACTCCAACACAAATATTCAGTAGTGAGATCCCCTGTTGGTCACAAGCCCTTAGTTTATTGAACTGAGTGTGTTCTGAGATATGTGTCCTTCAGAAGTAAAGGCTTGCTTTAAATCCCACTTGTTTATAGGCCAGTGAGTAGTGTCACCTTGAAACTACGAGACAGGGAAGATGACTTCACTGTTAAAGAAAAGCTCAGTAATGTAGGGAAATTGATCATTAGAAACCAGATAAATTATCTTATTAGCCCTTTATTCCCTCGCGACTGCAGGAAGAGTTCGATTTTGAGATTCAATATTAGATTATGTTAAGGATTCCTTTTGCAGTGGAGGGAGAAGCAAAGAGCAGACGAGAGAGGCAGAGCAAACACAGTGATGGAGGAGAAAGTGGGAGGCACATGAAGGAATATTATTGTTTCTTCTGCATGCTAATGCCAGAGCCAGAGATGAGACAGAGCGAGGCAGGAGGAGGGAGGCCGACAAAGCAGAGGTGAGCAGGTTTAGGGAGGGCGAGCTGCTGTTTATTCAACCAGAGAGGAAGGAGGGATGGAGAGACAGATAGAAGGAAGCGATGGCCTTGTTTACTCTCCATCAGGACCATAATGAGTGATGATGAGGGGGAGACAGGAGGAGGCAGAGAGGAGAGGGCAACAGATAGAGGAGAAAGAGATGGGAGCATTGATAGAGGTGTTAATGAATAGACTTACTGTTGATCAGTTATTCACAGCACAAAATACCTTCGGGCTCTGTTTTAACCCAGAGACACAAAATGTGGAGGTCAAAGGTCAAGGTCACAATCCAATTTGCCACAAATGTTCATTTACAGAAGGGACCGAAACTGCAGTGGTTGGCCTGCATTGCCCATAATGCATATTGTGTCTTCCCTTAAGGTTTCTCTTTTAAAATAAATCAAATACTTCCTAGAAATCCAATATCTGAGACCCAGTAACTATAACAAATGACACCAAGGAGCTGTTATGCAAGTGAAGTGATTCTGTTGGTAATTCTCTGAAAACCTAAAAGCTACATAAGCTTTTGATGTAAACATAATGCAACTTTATCAAGGGGCGTTTTTAAGTTCCGACTCTGCTTCCACTCCAATATTGATTTCCAGTGGAGGAATAATGAACGCACTCGACAAAATGTATTAATGTTCTTTATGAGCTGACAGATCCACTTTGTATGGGCACAGTCTGTAAGCGGATGGAAACTCCAGGGACAGTCAGAGATGAGCAGCAGAGTTTTCAACCTAAATGTGTCCAGCCTGAAGCTAAAGAAAGTGCTTGCACGCCTTCATTTTGTCTCACCAGTGAGGAATAAGAAAGGATGTATTGAAATGCACAGTAGGGAGGGTAATAATCTCAAACTACAGATAAAATGTACAAAATGTTCTGGGTATTTTCACATAATTTATTCTTTACATTATACTTTGGCATGAATGTCTTTGTTTTAATCATTATTTAGATTTTTTGGGGATTCAAGTTTTAAAATATAAACTGATATACAAATCTCTTTGTCAGCAGCTCTCACTAAAAGGTCTTGGATCCCTTAGAGGTTTGGTCCCTCCTGTCAAAATGGCACCTTGTCCCAATCTCAGCTTATTGACTGTGACTTTTCTTTGATTAGTATTGCCGCCGTAATGGCCTGTTGTTAACACACAGTACCAGATGGTTGTCTGGTGCTGCTGTGGTGTAATAAATGGCTCTGATATCAAACTAATGAGATTGACTCCGAGAGGAAGAATCACAGTCACGCACTGTAAATATAAAACACCCGACATCCCAATATGCAGAAGTTCAAACACAAGAAGATGACGAATCCAAACTGAATATATACATTTCAGCGTGAGGGCTACACTCATATAGCATGTGAAAGTTATTAGGAGGGTGGGGGCTGCAGGGAGGATTACCCCCCCCCACTCTGCAACAAAAAACCATGAAAGCAGAAGTACAATAGATCACATATCAGTAAGACTATGCACTATAGTATAAAACCATGTGCTCCCACCCAAGCTGCACCCACAAAGCTGCCACCTGTGCCCGTTTCACTCAGTTGGTATCTAACCCATTTGAACTGCTCTGACTCCACGAACACACAGCGAACAACAGAGGGACATCAATTGTTCTCACTGTCCGTGTCCTGAAACTGCTGAGTCATTGCCACACGTGTGTCCTCGGCAGGAGAGGGAACAGAAGAAAGAAGAAATACTGAATTGGGAGCTGCTGCTGCTTTTCTCAAGGACCGCCATGAACCACGGAACAGTGGAGAAAAACGTCTCGTGGTGAAGGTTGAGTTTGGATAAAAGCTGTCACACACCTGGAGTTAACTTTCAATGCTTCACTTCAAATTCTGGGATGGCAAAGGAAAGGGAATGAACAGGCAGAACGTTGTAAAGAACGTCAGTTGTGTATCAACATATCAACTAGAGTTGCTAATGAACATTATTTGAAATATTTTGTAAATGTTAAATATTACTTTAATAATGATATATAGAGATATGAAGTCTAAAGTGCTTCACAGCAGAGAGACGTCACTCAGGACTCAGTGCAGGATGGAGACCTTGAAGTCTGTTCAATAAGACAAAGCACATGAGTTCAGGTAGAGAAGTGCACAGTGAGGGCTGAACAGGACCATCAGGAGTTAGAGGTGTTCAGAGGGGAGGTGTTATCGGAGGAGATGAGTCCTGAGGAGGTGCTTGAAGTTAAAGAGGCTGGATTCACCAAGTTTAAACTAAAAGGTCCACAAACAGGCATTTTGAGTGAAGTACAGATACCGTTCATTTTTGTTTACACACATTCATTTATTTTCTTTGAGTCGACAGAGGCAGAAAATCTGGGAGCAACAAATATTATATTTCAGCTTGGAGAACAAATTTCAGCTTCCAAGCGGTATTTCAAATCTTATTTCAAAACACTACGGACAGCGGCACAGCGGGGAATTGGCAGAGAGCTTGCTGAGATAAAGTGGTTCTCCTGGGACGAGGGCACACACTGACCAGTCGGTGTGTGCCTGGCATTATTCATACAGACGCCAGAGAACATATCATCTGAATCAACACATTTGAAACCTAAACCAGCACTTTGTCCCCTGAATCTCAGGTCATTGGCCTCAACATGTCTTCAACATCAGAAACCAAGATGTGATATTTGAGGTATTAAAACCACATTAGATTATTTGCATGTCAAACAAGGGAATCAGCTCATTTACTAATCAAATGCTTCCTCGTTGTGACCACATCCTAAACTCCACTGAGACCGAATGTAAGCTTCTCTGTCGACCTCGTGTCAGACAAGACATCCTGCAGTTTGCATGTACACCAATATCCATTAGAGGGCTGAAGATTACAGCAAAAGAAAAATGTAAAACCCCCGCCCATATGGAGCGAAGCCCTGCTAATAAAAATTAATGAGTCCCTGTGAGTGGAGGGACTCAGTGTCTTCCTCAAGGACACTTGAGTGGCTGCAGGACGTTGTTCAGATGAGACACAGGAGATACTTCTTAGTGCAGTGTGGCGTTGATCTACACCGGTGAATAAAGTATTTAAGTATTTCACATGACTAAAAGTACCAGTAGATCAATGTGAAAAATACCCTGAAGTTCTAATAGCCTTGCAATCAGAATGATACTCGTGTTACCATACAAATTGAAATTAGTCCCACTCGTTCCAGACATGAAACACAAACAGAGCAAGGTTGTGTTTATTCATTAAAAGTCCACCTCAAGTTATTTCTGATTTAATATTTTGTTGCCATCAGATAATAACAACAGTGTTTTTAAGCTTCTGCTGAGCATCAATACCAAAAGCAATGATTTTTTTTAAAGAAGAACTGGATCCATTTTCCATTTGCTACTAAGTTAACATAATGGAAGAGTGCACAGTACAAGTCTATATTTAATTTCTGGAGTTTGGTTACAGCCGCTTTGCAATATGCACATATTACACAGTGTAGAACAACAGATCTGTGCCAGAGAGAATTCATTATTCAAATCAACACCGACTGCAAGTCATAAATACTGATGTGATATTTGTTTTCTTCAACTAGGAATGAACAGTATTTCAAGAGGCTTTGGTTTTGTGTTGGTCCATGACTGAAGACGTTTGGTGAAAGGGCATTCAATTTGGTTTGTTCATACACTTACAGTGAAGTGGGAGGTAGAGTGTACACAAAAGTACACAAGTAAACACAAAACCTATTGGATTACCATGAACCCTGGTGGAAGGATGCGGTATGGGTCCTGAAAGAACTCATTTTTAGTGCGGATCTAGATCAGGGGATTGTTTTCACTTTCTTTAAGAGTGCAAGACATTTCAGAGAATAATTCATGGATCCTGATGAGAAAATTCTGGCATATTAAGGGGACTGATATTCATGAGTGTGTGCAATTTGGTGCAAATCCAGAAAATCCGCATCTAGGGAATTCAAATGTGCTCAGCTATGTGCTCTCTGAGTGAAATTCTAGTTTCAATTTTTGGGTGAAGGAAAAACTTGAAAAAAGACAAAATCCTCTGCAAAGTTTCTCATCTTCTTTCTGCCCTGCGTGTGATGATGGGTTATTATTATGTGGGTTCATTAGCATATTTCATATCCTGCTGCTGAGCGTTCGCACCTCTCTATCTGTCTCCATCGGCAGCGGAGAGACAACACACAGGTGCTGAACGCTCGCTGAGGGTGGCTCCACGAGGGAACGCAAACACAACACTCACTGTGGTAAACACACACAAACAACACCACCTTAATCAGTCACCACAGAATGTACACACAACCATCAGTCAGGAGAAGAGCTTCAAAGACTGTAGTAACACATCTAAAATGAATGAAGGCCCGCGCACACAGCAGCACGCCACACACTCGTACATGCAGTCTGTCAAGTCATCAAAGCTGCTTTCAAATGTGTCGCACAGCGTTCAGCCAAACCACACAACACATCACACACAAGTGCTGCTTTGTAAGACACTTGCATGTGCACAGAGTGATTACTCCGACAATCTACAATCATCAGAAGCATGAAATATGCAACAATGTCTCTCTCACACACACACGCGCGCGTACGTGAGGATTTTTTTTATGTGTCGGAGCAGGAGTTTTAAAGCAGTGAAAAGGGGAACAGGATGAAAGTGGGCAACTTATTCTTTTCCCTCATTCTCCTCTGCCGTATTCACCAGAGGGAGTTTTGGTAGGTGTACGCTCACGCTCACACACACACACACACACACACACACACACACACACTCAAAGGAAGCACTGGTAGGGCAATGCCACAGCAATAATTAGATTTCACTTCAAAGAAACATGGCGTCGTTTCGGTGGGAGACCGAAGCCGAAGCGTGGTTTCCCACTAACACTGGCAGGTTAGCGACTGGGGCTGCTCCATACCAGAACGCCCTCCTCCTCTCTCCTCCTCTCTCCTCCTCTCTCCTCAGTGTGTTGTTATGTACCGCCTCTGTATTTGTGTGTGGACATATTTGACTGACAAATACGTCCACAGTAATTCACTTTTCCATGAGATTGACATATCAAGTTAAGTGGAAAGACTGAACAAAAACCTTACTTATATTTCATGAAACTGAGGAAATCTAAATAAAACAAAGCAAAGTGATAACTATAAACATGGTGTGTTATTGTCAGATACCGCAGGACACCTTACAGCGGTGTGTGTGTTGTTTAAAATAATTATGTTGTGTAGTGACAATGACAAAGCTATTAGACAAACTGAACTTTGACAGGACAGTATCTTGCTCTTACATTCCTTCATCACTCCCTCTCTCTCTCTCTCTCTCTCTCTCTCACACACACACGCAGACACCTCGACTGGCAGCCTGTCAAATAATGCTGTGTGCATTTCAGAGAGAAACAGCCCCTGCTTAATTACTGCCACACTAATTGAATCCCAGAGTGAGTGATGTATGGGGATAGGCCTCTGTGACAAAATGAAAATGAAATATTAAGCCGCCAAGTAGATAATCCATTTAGGAATGTCTGAGAAACGAGAAGGATTAGTTAATGCAGCGCCATATGGCTCGTCTGTCAGAAGACATCAAAGCTGTTGGAAATCGAAAATGTTTTTATTCTTATTCCCTTTTTTTTTTATTTCTACTGGAATTCTTATGTCTGTGACAAACTCGACAAACCTGCCTCAGGCACATCTCAACATGCTGTCAGTCTAATGTGCCCTGCTTAGTTAAACACTATATATGTGGGATGAGCTGAGGTTACGTTTGTCTTAGTGCCAGATGGTGCAAGTGGAAATGAATGCAGTTGTTATTGGATGGATAGTTTTTACCAAATAAATCACATATATTCAATTTAATTGAAGTGAACTTGACTATTTTTGAGTGGATATCAGACAGAATTTGAGCCTGCACTGTGATTCAGACTGAGGTTGATAGCAGATACATCAATGCGACAACAGTTGAATCCTAATCCCAATTATTTGTTATCTGTCAAAGAAGAGTGATGAACAACACTTTCCTGAAAGACTTTCAAAACAAAACAAACCCTTTAAAGGGATTCAGAGCCAGAGGACAAAGTAAAGTTGGTCTAAAACTAAACTGGTCTAAACTAAAGTCATCAACCTCCTTATCTCAGGGAATGACTGAATGATGAGTGATACCTGTCGGTTGATGTCATTTATTAAACTTCTTAAAAGTTATCGTTTTGTCATGATTTCATTCATCGGACTTTACCGTGATCTCTCCTCACTGCAGGCGACATAACAGACCCCCCCACCAATTGGCTCATCTGTTTCCGGGGCGACGCACCTGCCAGAGGAAGGCAAGACAGGAAGCTAATTTCCGCAGGTAATCTATGGACAGAAAACAAGAGCCGCACAAACGCACTCACTGATTCACACTGTCAGGATGACTACAGCTTTCTGCAGGGACACACAACCGCACAACCACACACACACAGGATCTACAACCTACATTCAAAGAGTGTCTTTCCATCATCCTCGACCCAATAGAAGTGTTTTCCTGTCACTTTATCTGCTGCTCTCATCTTTTCTTCCTCCCCTTTCGGTCTTGCATTATCTATTAGCCCATATCCTTGATCCCCCCCCTGCCCCTTCATGTCCCTCTTTCTCTCCACATCTTTCGCTTCCTTCCTCCATCTTCCCTCTCTCCTCCCAACCCCAGCCCCCCCCCTCCATTCTCTCCCCAGCAGGCTGCAGATGGTGCTTAACGGACACATAACTGACTATAACTGCCTCGTGAATAATTCCACAGGAAAAAGGTGAGTCATAGGACAACCAGTGGGCACACACACTCACATATATATGGAAGCTACGATAAAAGAGGGGGATACTTGGAGAAACGTGTTTTATAATTTATTAAAAAAGATCACTTTGAGATCTGTCGTGTCAAAAAAGACATGTTGTATGTACTTTAATACTGGAAAATGGTATGGTATATAACATATTTGAATACTGAGGAAACTGACATATCCATTGAGATAAGCCATCAAAGATTCTTGGCTGAAAGTGTAGGTACAGGCACGTGGAAGTGCAGCGGAGCCGGGTAGCCATGCGTGCTGTGTGGGCTCCATTAGCATGCACACAGGCCCTCCCACTGGTCAACTGTTTCAGGCTCATGTGGTTTGATTTATTAAATGGGAGATATTGAGGCTTTTCAGAAAGGTGGGTGTACATTTCAAGGTCGTCCTGGTTATTGTAATATAATCTGTGGTGAGAATGTCCATGGATCAGCAGTTTGAGATGAATCTGATTTATGTCCATCGAACAGAGGATCCTGAGGGACGGGAGGAGCTCAAGTAGTTTGCTAATCTTTTACCTGAAGTGAAGTCATAATAGAGACATCATCACCATTAGTTCTACTTATTGCTCCTCATATATCTTTTACCTGCTGAGTGTGTAATACGCAGTTACAACTCATAGATTTAACTAATTAAATATGCACCACTTATAAAGACAGATTAACTACAAAGGGGTTGAACTTCTATAGCAATGTGTGAATATGCATCATATCAATGCCACCCTGCTAAATTCCCTTTGTTCTCCACGAGATATGAAAACCCATCTTTTTATTAGTAGGAAAACATCTTATTAGAACTGCTCATGAGAAGCAATAACACAACTAATGAGCCGTTCAAGGAAGAAAAGGACAAAGAGTCCCATCACCAACACCATCAACGTGACAATGTGGTTTTCCAATTAACAGTTTGTTTTCAAAATATAAAAAGGTTTCCCTTAAATTGCAGGTGACATTGTTAAATTTTGTGTTTAAAAAAAAACCTACAGCTGCTGAAAGTGAAACATAAAAACATTTGAAAGGGAAACCTTGAGCTGTGGGGGTGAGCTGCAGAGCGGGATGAGTTAGCGAGGGAGGAGAGTCGAAGGTCGCGGGTCATGAAGTTCTGCTGCTGTTCACTGGCAGAGCAAAGCAACAGAGGAGCGGGGGGGAGTCATGAGGAGTTTTCCCTCTCAGCACACGTCCCCTGCACGTCTCCATGGTGGCGCTAGAAGAAAAGTTGGAAGATCACCAAAAGCTGCTTTCAGACATGCACTGAAGTCTGGACATTTTCCTGAGATTTTCCAGCGGGGCTGAATGTGAGATTGCAAAAGTCTTCGTCAGACACAGAGTGTGTGAGCCCATGAGAGAATACAGCAGGAACACGTCCAGAAAAATGACAGTGTTGATGTGTCAATGACTTTTCTTGACGAATGCGAAACTGGAAGAATACAAATATCTCAGGATGAAAAGGAGAAGTCATACATGAAGCAGACACCGTCAAAGATGTCAACTTGGGAACACAAGATTCAAGGGCTTTTGGTAATTAGGGCCGACGCTGACGTCGATGTGCTGAAAACAAAGACGCAGCAGAATTCCTTCAGTCTTCTGGACCATTTTACTGTTGTGGTGAACAAATGCATGCAGGTTGATACGCAGCCAGTGAGTACAGCAGAAGATTTTGCTGATTAACTTCATTCACAGACGAGGAACTAATCAGTGAAGTGGGCTGCTGAGCGCTTGAAGCTGGAATCAAACCTGTACACTGTTGGACCTGCTTCACACACACATGAATACCTTTGATTTAGAGCCTGCTTTCCACCCGTCTGTTTTCTTCAAGTCATTATTCCACTCAAATATATCTCCTATCTAATCTGTCTTGAAAAGTGTAATTTGAGCGCTCCTATTTATCTCACAAAATATGATTCACTAAACCGGTCTTTAATATTCCCGCTTTCGGCTGATGATACTTGGCTTCCTCATCTCGCTCCCCACACAGCACAGGAATCACATGGATAATGGAAGAGCCTATTAGCAGCACCACACCCCCCGTCATTTCCTCGCGGAGAAGTCATTAGCTCTCGGAGGTATTGATTCTACCAGGGCACGCCTCATTAATGGACTCCACAGATGAAGACAGCTGATAAATGATTGCACTGTTCATTCAGAAGGATGCCACATGCAAAGTACAATACAAAGGACAGTGGAGAACAGGTGAATTGTAACTTTAAACAGTGAGGTCTTACATTTCCATTATTTAGGGAGTACAATGGGTAATAAGTGTGGCCTGATTATAAAAGCAAGAGGAGAATCCTTTAGAATCCCTAAAACAAGCATCACGTGTGTTTTCAGGTCACACCAAAGTTAATGGGGTGTCTGTGGGGATCTGACCTCACATTAGCAAGTAGTGTTAAAGCTGTGATGAACAGAACTGATGAGTTCGCCCCCCCCCCCCTTCACTTTGGAGCGAGCACAGCAACCTTCAACTATACAAACATTAAGACTCAGCACATGTTGGCATTTGTAATCAATGAATGCAGAGGCCACACCCACCATTGAGAGAGAGAGAGAGAGAGAGAGAGAGAGAGAGAGAGAGAGAGAGAGAGAGAGAGAGAGAGAGGATAAATGAATGCAGTGTTCGCTCAGTCTGTACTTTACAGAGCAGAGAGACCAACAAACACATTTTTTGCTGCTGTGTATATTTTTATCCCTGTGTGTCTGTGTGTGTTTTGTCATTCTGTCTTATTATTAGCATATTTATGTTTTTTCCTCTCACACAGAGGAGGTGTGCATATTTGCTTATTTGTGTTGCTTCCTTTTGTGTGTGTGTGCTTTTTAACTTCTGAGGCGCAAGTGTGCCTCTCTCAGTCTGCATAATACGTGTGTGTGTTTAGTTCTCTCTCATAGTTAGTGTTTGTGTATGTCTACAGCTCCCTCAGAATGTGCCAGACTGTGTGTGAAAGGATTTTAATGTGGTGTATGTGTTACTGTGTCTTGTCTCTCCAAATGTGATTGTTTGCTTCTGGCATTTTTTAATGGGCATTTGTCCAAGTTGTTTGCTTTAAGTGGTAAAACTGACTGAGTACAGAGAACAACACCATTTCATTTAAAAGTTATTGAATCACTGCAGCAAAAGACAAATTCCTCCTCGTACCATCTAAATATTTTTCCATTCACGGAAAAAAGTTATTGTGCTTTTCTTTCCCTGCATATTTAACACTGTGTGTGTGTGTGTGTGTGTGTGTGTGTGTGTGTGTGTGTGTGTGTGTGTGTGTGTGTGTGTGTGTGTGTGTGTGTGTGTGTGTGTTGTGTGTGTGTGTGGGTGTGTGTGTGTGTGTGTGTGTGTATGGGTGTGTGTGTGTGTGTGTGTGTGTGTGTGTGTGTGTGTGTGTGTGTGTGTGTGTGTGTGTGTGTGTGTGTGTGTGTGTGTGTATGTGTGTGTATGGTGTGTGTGTGTGTGTGTGTATGTGTGTGTATGTGTGTGTGTGTGTGTGTGTGTGTGTGTGTGTGTGTGTGTGTGTGTGTGTGTGTGTGTGTGTGTGTGTGTGTGTGTGTGTGTGAGTGTGGTACAGTAACTTGCATGGCCTGAGGGGAGTGTAGACTAGATGAAGGGTGAGTCTCAGGGTCCCTCCTCGCTGCCTCGATGGATGCAGAAAGACATTCCTCCACCTCAGAGCGCGCTGCTTCGCTGTTTGAACGAACCTCACAAAGTGAGTCTTCCACTGTCGCCCAGCAAAGTGTCTGGAATTAAACAGGTGAGAGGAATGAGGATGAGAAGGTGTTTACAGTTGAGAGGACAATGAAAAACAGATCTGATTGTGCTTCTGTACCTGAACAACTACAGTGAGAAATTCAAATATCTGCAATGTTTCCTTATTTAATACTTCACCATTTTCTGTTCATGCATTTAAACTCATTTCAACTCACAGCAGACTGTACTGGGTAAAACATTTTCCTGATGAAAACAACCCCACAACAGGAGTTCAAACCTAATTCAATCTGATGTTTATCTGATGCAACATGCTGTGATTGGCCTGCTGTCTGGTTTGATGCTCCGCCATGTGCTCGTCAGTCAATCACCTGCTGAACCTAATCACACAGATCCTGAATCATTTAATCTCAAATCAATGTAGGAACTGGATGAAAGTTTGTTACTACTTGTTACACTTATTAAACAATTCCGACCTTAAATCGTGCCCCTCGTATTTTGGATCAATATAACAAAGTTTAAAAAATCTCAGTTTTTACTTGGACACTACAAAAAGTATAAATCACAAACTGGCGCCCCCCCTTCCCGTCCTTTCCAGTCTTGATTCCCCGGCACACCAGGGGAAGTGCAGTACATCCTCCTTCCTCTCCAGCTGGCAGCCCGCCTCACACCAGACCACGCCAAGTGGCGAGCTCTCAACAGGCACTTCCATGGGAATCCCACAGAGAGGACAAATCCAGCAGATGATTGACAAGTTCCTGCTCAGACCTGAAACATTAGAAGTTTGCACTTTTTGTTACAATTCTGTATCCAGGATAAGCAAAGAAACAGAACTAGATTAGAAAACATGTCAAGCACATTCCTTATAAAAGAAGAATGTGCAAGGAAAGCAAAACTAGCAAGAACATTTATTTGGCTTTTCCTTCTTACAAAGCTTTGGCCCATTGAATATTTTAGCTGAGAATAAAATGGGTTGAATATCCAACAGCATTTTTGTCTGTTAGTCACATTTTGATCAAATATTTATAGCGATTAAAATGAAGAATTCTTTATTTGAAAGTGCTTTGGCCTCATTTCTCGTTTGAAGTAACTGGCAGTTGTGTTGCAACGCAGCGAATCAGGGGGATATGATGTAAAATATGGAGAAGCCTGCTTTGATTCTGTGGTCGGTACGTTTAGTAATAGGTATTGAATTCTTTGTTGAGGTGTGTGGTGAGAACAACACTGAGGTTTAAAGGTAAGTATTTAATAAGGCAGTTTTGCTTCTGGCACATTGAATCTCAAGATTGTGTAAAAACTAAGCCAATGGGGTTTAAAAATCCAGTAATGATGATAATGGATTAAGCTGCCTGTGCCAGCAGGAGCTTCCTCCAAGCTGCGAAGGCCACTGTGAGTGTGTTAGTCAGTGTGTTAGCACTGTGACATATGAACGCTGCTTCCACTCAGGACACAATATGTGTCCTGAGATACTATGTTCTAGGTCTATTTATACTGTTGTCGTACTGTGCAGACCACATGTACAGTCAGAATATCTTTGACTCTATACACCTCTCTACCATGAGCAGAACAGACTGTTCTTCCTTTTCTTTGGTGACAGGCTACATAGAAACCCGCCTGGATGTAGGAATAACAGAAGCCAATGTGCTTCACTGAATGTCTAGAGACTTGTCAGAGCCGAGGCACAGACCAACAGTACATAAATCCCTTTATGCTGACAGTGAGACGCATGTGTACACACCTTGTGCCGTCTGTGCTGAAGTTAGTGTTATTGCCTGAGCTGCTGAGGGGCCTCATGGTGATGCAGAGCCAGGCGTGTTGTAACTCCGCAGACATGGGCACAAACACTACAGGCCCATCAAACCGGCCCCTCAGTGAGTTGTATACCTGCCGCCAAGATGGACAACAAACACACAGTCACATATAAATATATTTGTACGTTTTACACCCAGCAGCCAAATTGGATAAACAACGATTCTCATGTGGACACAAACAACTTTTTCTATTTCAAGCGAACTAAATAACAGTTACAGGGGCACCAATTGGGTCCTCATCAAAAACAGGAAGATGTATCAAGTACACACAGTGTCAAGTCACATATGTGCAACAAGAACAACGTGTCTGAGAAAGGCTAAAGTGCTTGTGACCTGTGATTGTGATGCTGAGTGAGGCTGGGAACTCAGTGGGGTTTTTGAAGGGACCGGTGACGGAGGCATGGGAGCGAATCTTGGATGAGATGCCAAGAGGCTCCTCGCTCTCCGGATTAAGGCCACGCCCACTCAACAACACACACAATTTTGGCGACTAAAGAAGGACAGAGACAGATTAACACACACAGAGGTGGCCAGAGGGAAAGCAATGAAGTAAGAAATGAGAAAGCATGATGGGAATACAGAGGAGGGGGCAAAGACAGGGTGTAAACAATAGATACAACTTGGGAGGAACAAAACAGTGGTGAGCATTCAGTTTCACTCTGAACCATGAATCACATTTTACATTCATGCCATTTTAGAAAATATTCTACAAATGTACTAGACAATAATCATGATGACAGTTTCCATATAAGTTGTTATCTCTATCCAGGTTTTAATGGTTTGTATCACTCTGCTCCTCAGTCTCCTGTACATTAAAAAATTAAATATATAAAAGTTTCATTAAGCAATCTGATTGTTCCAATTCAAGAGGATAAAGAGGTTAATATTTCCTGTGCCTGTCTATGTGTGTGTGTGTGTACCTGAGGGCATGTGAAAGTGATGTGTGGTTCCCCTCACCAATGGATGATGGTCTAAAGCAGACACTGAGCTTGGTGGAGGAGTGGGGATGGACACACACACAAACACAGATAACGGTTGTCATGGGGACAGAAGAGACGGATAAACACACACATGCTCAAAGAGACAAAAAACCTAATTATCTCTACCAAGCAACGCACAGCTTTCCATGTGAGTGACTAAGTGAACTGAATAGATCATCTAACGGCTGAAATCTCCAGCAAATACAATTAAACATCCACCGATCTACAACAATTATCAAATGTAATGGTCAAAAGGTGATAGTGAGTGTGTGTACAAACAGCAGGTTGTTATTTTCTGGCGCCACTATTAGATAAACTCGGCTCCGGAGACTCAGCTGTGGGTCAAAAAATCTGGTCCATCTACATCTCCTGCATCCTCCATCAGTCACTTAGTGCCTCTGGTCCTCCGCCATTAACTTGGAAAATCTAAAAAGCTGAAACAACGATATGACATTTTTCAAGGGGGAAGGACAGATCATTTCAAATGTGTGATCTCTAATTCCAATAGTGTTGACACTTCTTTTTAAATGATGTTGGTTATGTAAGATAAATGTAGCATGAATATAGTACATATACTGTAGAAAGCAAATTGAAACTTTGTTAGTTATGATAAAAAATTCATTTTGAATGATAAGAGTATAAACCAAACCCATGGACCTCCTCGACTGGAACCCAGACCGTGGTTTGGTGGCTGGGGACTGGCTGGTGGATTCCAGGTGGTCTGTCCTGGAGGCGCCATGGTTGTCCAGTAATGGAGTTCTGCAAGTGGTCTCAGCTGTTCAGGGCGAGGCCTCATCTGGAGGCTTTCTTCTCCAGCACTGGATCTCTAAAATGAGACTGTCGGTGCCGGTGTGGAGTCTCTGTATTTCTGACGGGTTGGGATCAGAACCGGCACTGATTGGGTAAGCATACTGACTGAGACCAGGTCAGGAGTGTCCACTACAGTAATGTCTTTAAATGGCATGTTGTATTCGACCACAATATTCAATTTACTATCAAAGAAGATTAATTAAAACAGCAAATCTTCACATTTAAGTAGATGAAAGTAGAAACTGTTTGGAGATTTTTTTTTGAACACTTCAATTTATTTGATTTCAACGAGAGCACAAACATCAAGTTGACTTGTTGCTTTTCCCCCCTGAGTGTGAGTGTCCACCAGAATAAACCTCCTCAGTAACAGTGTGGCACTCATTCCCATCACGTCCTTCTACCTTGAGACTGAGCTTATCCTGGCTGTAGCTGAGGACATCCAGCTGAGTTTATGAGGTCTTCCCAACAGGGCAATATGATACCACATGGTCCACAGGCAGGGGGCGCTCTCCCACTCCTCTGAGGGTAAACACATGCTCAGCTCCATCCCAGTCATTCTGTAAGGACAGCTTGCCCTGTAGGGGAAAGGATAAGACACAAGCTGTCAAACACACACACAGTGCAGCTTGTCTCTTTCTAAGCCCCGCCTCCTTTGGATTCAACAGGAACCTGTCTGTCCACTGTCCTTGGTGCTGAATGTAACTTTCCCTGTCCATGGTACTGAACTGCGAGGACGGCCCAGTGTACAGTCGGTGTATTTCCTGTTTATCTCACCTGTGTTTCCTGTTGTTTCTTCTTCTCGCGTCACTCAAGTGTTGAACGGGAAGTTGCGAGCAAGAGAGAGTTGAAGCGGTGGCGGTGATAGCGCTAACGTTGTCAGTGGCCGGGGGGCGCATTACATCCATAGTGAATGACGGGAAAACGGAAAACTACCATAGAGAATGACTGGGAAACGGTTTAGGACCGTTTAGGAAAAGTGTCAAGACAATAGGACGTCTGGTTAAAACCCTCCGCCCCCGGATATGCGTCAACAAATGCATTGGTGGTTCAGTGGTAGAATTCTCGCCTGCCACGCGGGAGGCCCGGGTTCGATTCCCGGCCAATGCAACACACTTTTCTTTTTTCGTTTTGTAACTTATTACTTCTGTAATATATATGGACCCTGAGGAAAGGGCACACTCACTCATTCTCTATGTAACTCTTCTCTTTTTAAAAGCTTTTTCTTTGCCTTTGCCTTTTATTCATGACTGTATATTTCCATATTCTGCTAATGAGGTTGGGGGTAGAAAGTAAAGAAATAAATACATACAAATTGAGAGAAATGAGGAAATAGGCTGAGGACCCTTAGTAGATATATCCCCCAGGTTATCACCTATATTTATTTATCCATGCATTCATTCATTTATCTTCAGCATTTATGTATTCTCATTTACAAAAAAAAGAAAGTCTACTGTTCTCAGACACTGTCTGTTTGGAAAAGCACTGGAAGATGATAACCAGATATCACTTTAATAGCTGCACAGGCCAGAGAGTCTGCTGCTGTTTGAGGCATTTAGATAAGTGGTGGTACTTGAATGTTTCCAGGGAGGATGGAATGAAGACTAATTAAAGGAAAGGACAAATATAAGGGCTTGGCCGATGAGTGTTGTTGGCAGGGGATTTTCAAAGCAGGCTTTACCCAAATTGCTGCTGATGTTGCATTATCCTGAACACACACTCATGCCTGCTGCACACTAGAGGGTTTTCAAATTATTTTCAACATTTTAATCGTGAGAACGCGCACACTAGATGATCCAGTCGAGACGCAGGACATCACATTTGCAAAGGATTTCTGAGATTCCAGAGACTTGGGAACTCAGAGTAGCTTGCATGATCCCTTAGTGTGCAGCAGGCCTCAATTCTGTAAAGATTTCCTGTCATTTATTACAGTGTTTGTCAAACTAGAACGGTAAATATCGAGAAGGTGACAAAGGACAAAAGGACAGACACAATTAAATAGAGTATTACCATGAAGATACTTTGTGCAGACGGGTGAAAGGAGAGGGGGTAGCAGACTTTTGTCCCAGCTGGTACATTCAAAACCTTTGGACCACAGAATCCTTCACCGCACACCTCAGCTTGCATGTTCCAGTCTTGCTGGGTCTCATTGTGCTGTGGGTGGACACACACAGGCCTGATAATCTCACTTTACCCTTCAACATCAGGTAATTTGCAAAAACTACACTCACGACATTATAACATAAACATTAAAATGTTTCTGTTAGTTTCAGTCAAGTCAGACACACACATTGCAACCATGCTTTCTGGTTGATGTGCGTATATTCAACCACTCTCTTCTCTTTTTGGAAGCAATATATAAAAGCATTCATTATTAATCAAATGCTTTTAGGTACCACACACACAGACTGATTAATACTCAGGACTTTCTCCTCACCACGGGTATGTCTTGTGTGACTGAACAGTGAGCAGGCGAACTGAAGTCCAGGTGAACGGATTCTCCCTGTGGTCACAAATGAGATATTTTTAGTGACATTGACCATAAACCCAGGCAACATGAAGCAACCCAGCATTCATTGACATGTTTATTCATCTGGTGTGGTATAGACCTTTGATGTAACCAGTGCCTCCAGCATGTAGACCCTGATATCACGAGAAGTCTTCAGGACCATCTGACATGTGAATTGTCCCACACGGTCTGCCTGGAACCGTAATGGAATGTCCACATAGCCACAATCTGTTGAATAAAGGGAGGAGAAGATATTCAGGGGAGGGGAAACAGTGGACAATCATAGCAGGAGAGTTTACATTGATATAATAAAGCCGTTTTCAGACATGGACTCTGGAAAATTGGTTCATTTTCTGAACACTTTACTAGGGGCTGGCAGGAAGAGTTCCAGAAAATATCTGGTGTGTGTACATACCTGCAGGATCCTCCCATGGTACATTGGTGTCCTCCTTTATAGGTATTTGAACAGTACTGGGTAAAGTGAAGTACTGTGGCAAAGAAACCTCAACACTATATGTAACCACTTTACATTGGTCAGTACCACTCAACAGCTGGGCCTGACAGAAAACAAGAGGAGAGGAGGTATACAAAACAATGAATGGAGACAACAAGGAAAACATTTCACAATAGTAATGTGAAAATCACCCTGTCTACCTTCCACCCACCAACCAAACTGCTGTATATCCTCTCACCTGCTTTCCATAGAGCGTCTGTGTGTGTAACTGTTGATTGGAGAGCTTGCGTATGGCTGTAGATGCCCTCACAGTGCTACTGTACAACGTGTGTGTCAGCATCCGCCTCCTGTGCTCCTCTGCGCTCATGCTTTGCTGACCCCAGATGGCCAGAGCTCGCTCCCAGGCCACGTTGATCAGCGGCACACGCACCATCACCTCGCACACCTGCTCCACTTTGCAGCGCAGGCTTAGCACTGATACACACACAGATATTGGTGGAGAAAAACATCAGTGTTTTGATTCACTGCTCACTATCACATTTGCTCATATGTTGCCAAGATTTAAACATAACAGAAAACCACATGTCCCCTGAGGAAAACGTATACAACGGATGTTACAAGATTTTCACTTTTTTGACTTTGGAACAGAACCCAAGACATTTATATTAAATTCTTTAATGTTTAAATGATTGAAATATTAATGTTGGTGTAATGTTGAGAGGTTTTTATAATGTTATAAGGTTAATAGACACACAAACAAACATTTGTGTGAGAGGCTCCTACCAGAGTTGCTGGTGATGAAGACTATGTTTGAAGTTGGCCTGGCAGTGAGCGGGGAAGGAAGAGGCAATTCTGCTGTGGCCTTCACAATATAGACCATGTCGCCTACCTAGAGACACACACATACACACACACACACACACACGTGGTTGTGAATAAATGATGGCCAACATAACATGGTTTTGTCCCCAATTGGCCAAACCATGCCAATTCACTGGTATTCAGTGTCAATTGAAAGAAAACCCTGACAATGACAGACAGACACACTAACCTGCGGGCAGACTAGCAGCACAGAGCCGAACTTGGTGCCTGGTAAGAGGGGCAGGTAGTGGATGTTCAGAGTGTGTGTTTGGCCTGACTTCAGACAAACGCTCCCCACTGCACTCAGGAAGTCACTGCCTTCACCATCTGGGTGTACACGCAAATATATAACGACAAATCAGACATGGTAAAAAAAAACATTCAAACACAAATATAGACATTAATTTGGGTTGCACAGGGTACAGAGCATGCGTGCATTTTTGTGTTGCTACTCACTGAAAGCTGAGGGGTTTCCTTCCACATCCTCCCCACAGCTCATGTCTGAAGCTGTCTTCTCGATCCTGAAGGTGAGAGCAGGAGGAAAGAAAAATAAACCCATTGTATACGTCATACACAGATGACCTACTTCAAATCCTCATCGTCAACTCCTGATTAGAAAGAGGAGCTGCAATGTCCTGGTTTGAAGAGGACTCAGATGACGAGAGATGCATAACAACGAGCTATTCTAAAGGACAAGCCAGGAGTCTCCTGAGGAGCAGCCTCCGAGTTTGTCTGAAGCAGTGACTGGCAGAAGAAGCTTTAGATTGTGTAAAACTTCTACTATATACATTGTGGAAAGTCTGTCAGTTGCTAGCTTGTATTCTGTATGGTTGTGCTCCTTGTACCATGTTATCATGGTCTTGGCGCATTCAAAAATAAAAATAAAAGTAGTTCTGTGCTTGCCACCAAATGTGTATATTTACTATAAAGTGATGCAAAAGGTTTTGATCTGTGTGGCTTACATTTTAATTACTGTCAACAAATCAGAGGAAGAGAAGGAAACCAACAAGGAATTGATTCTACAAACAAGTGTTGTGTGTGTCTAAAACGCCTGATGTATCCTCATCTGTGCTGTAGAGCTGCATTGTTAAAAAACTATTAAAAAGGCATCAGTGAGCCACACCACTGCACTGCGTGACATGTCCCTCATAACCATGGACACAAAGGCTGTAATTCATCTCACTTAAATCCCACATACACTTCCTGATACCACGAACACTGACGAGAGCAACAAATTCTGAGTCATCTGCAGCTGAAAATTGTTTGGAATAAATGATGAAAACTCTGACCAGCTGTTTTCAGATCTAACTACGTATTATATATACATATATACCGCCCACAGATTTCCAATTTGTATTGCAATTTAAGATGTGTGTGTGTGCTTGTCATACTGGGCTGTGGAGGACGCCTGTTGAATGAAGCTTTCTTTTTCCTTTTCAGGCTCCAGGGGGTTGAATGTAGACTCCACCAGCACCACCCTAACACACATATTGCATGCATCATTGCACAGAGGAGGTGACAAACATATTTGACAGATACAGTGTATACAGTGTCAACCCTGGATACACAAAACCAAGGCAGTTAGGTGGATCTACTTGGTGGAACACATGTGTGTTGTGACACCTACCTGAACTTAGCGTCCTTATTGAAAGGATTGGTTATCAGCAGTTGGACCACTCTCGGCTCATAGCATGGTGACACACACTTGACCGTTTTCTAAGGGCAGGAGACGGAAGCAGACAATTTGTCATTTAATTATATCGCTATGTATGAAGAATAAGTCCTCTGGTTGATAATGTATTTAAAGAATGATATCTGACAGACAAAGATATGCTAGTGAGTGACTTAGTCAGACAGAGAGGCTGTTAGCAAGATATCAGTAATATTTAACAATAGGATGACAGTCAGTCCAGCCCTTTGGTTGAGTGTACTCACTGTGGGTGTGATGTGACGGACATGGGTCTTTAGATTGAAGGCGAGAGTGGTGGCACTCAGACCAAACGTCGAGGTGGAGATGAGCAGCAGGACGGCCTCCATGGGCTGCAGGAAGGAGCAGCGATACTGGACTGTCAGTTCAGTGCTCGCCCTGTGAAAATTGACCACGACAACATCTCTGCTTATTTGGCAAATGAGAGTTACAAAACTGAACTTTAACTGTCCTAAAAAGCAGTGTTTCAGTGGGTAAAACTTGGGTTCCAAAATGGGACATGCGCTATTTCTATATTGAGGCCTCACTTGAGGAGGCATTTTAATGAGCTACAGTAAAGTCTCAAGGCAAAAACACAAATATATATTTTGAACTCTAAGAAGAAGTTGAGGCCACCTATTCTTTGCAGGCCACCAGTTTGCCTAAAACAAGTTATTTAGGAAGTACAGATGCAAAGACAGCACTTCTTCACTAACAATATAAGTTTTAGCACAGTATCTGTTATTGGTGCAGACTGCAAAGAAATGCAAGAGTTTCATAATTTCTATTTTATTGCATTAGACTTATTATGCTTTAACCTGGAATAAAAACTGTAGACTGTAGGTGACTTGTGGTGTGGTGTGGTATTGTATGGTGTAGTACGGTGTGTCAGGTACGGTATAGAACCGTACTCTAGAAAATGGTACAATCTGACATACTTTGGAAGAATGCTGACAGTAGATCCATCTGGCAGGGAGAAGAGATGGGCATCCTCTCCTAAAATGAGGGCCTGGTATCTGACAGGCTTAGAGGATGGGCTTTTCAGTCGAACCTGCAGGACGGACAGAGACAGAAACAGTCTTATACAGACAACCCAGACACAGGTGTGTAGAACTGCAGCAGGCAGACAAACCCTGCTGTCAGAAAACACTACTACAATGAAATGTGACAAACTGACTGATCTGTCTTTGCTCGTGTGTAATGTGGCCGACAACATGGATCATTAACTAGCTGTTTATTTGTCTGTGTTTGTAATCCTGTGTGGATGAGTCCATAATCCTGTTAATGTGTGACTCTAATCCAATCATTGTGTGCCTGTATGTGTGATCCCATTTGAAGTGTTTGCATGTGCAAGTCTATCTTCAATGTTGACAGTGCTCATTTATTTTATTTAAGGCATGTGTCTAAGATCAAATATTAATTGTGTGTGTGTGTGTGTGTGTGTGTGTGTGTGCGTGCGTGCGTGCGTGCGTGCGTGCGTGCGTGCGTGCGTGCGGGGCGTGGCGTGCGTGTGTGTGTGTGTTACCTGCTTGCTGAACGTGCCGTGCAGGCTTCCTGATAGAGTGATAGTGTTCAGTGGCAGGTACTGAGGCAGCCTCTCATACAGGTGAACGCACAGCATTAACATCTGCACTGGATTCGGATCTGACAAATCTGTGGGCTGAATGCACGAGTACACACACACACACACACATACAGGGACAGTCACAACAGGAAGTGCTGCATAATGTTTCCATTATCATGAGGATATATTCATGATATATTCATGATGTATTCAATCATGATGGTCATTGATGCAGTAACTGGTAAATGTCTCTGCCAATATAATTATTATATTTATTGATAATTAATGAGAACTGAATACATTAAAGGATTTAGTGCAATTAAATCATGTAAATCTGTGTTTAAAATTCATGTGCACTATCTGTACATACACAATTATGATGTGATTTCTAAATGTTACATATACAGCATGTTAAATACTATCTACTCAAAGTGGTTGTTGCTACACTTCATATAGGAGAAGGTTCTGGTTTATGTTATAGGAATACATTGCTTTTGTTTTTTTGGTGTATTCAAAGTACTCAATCAATTTGAAAGCATTTATGTGAAATGGATTGCAGATACGCAAGGAAGCAACATTGTAGAAATCATTCTAGTTTAAGTTTGCAAAGCAGGAAAAGACATTTGAAGAGGAGCAGCCTATTCTGACTCATGTAAACCTCCTTTATGTGTAAATGGGTAAACCTGGTTTAACTGGTAATCTCACATTCCTCTGGTTTGTACCTGTATATCTATGTTGAGAGAAAGTACAGTTAAGGACTGGACCAGTATGATGTTGTTGTGGAGGATCTGCTCCAGGCTGCTCGGGGTGGTGTACATCCTCTGGAAGTGGCTGTAGATCTAATTAGAAATATAATTGGTAAATAAGAAATATTAACAAGGCTCATCTGTGATTTGTCTTTCAATTGGATGAGCACTCTAGTTGCTCTCTCACTCTGTTGCCTGTCACAGACGGCTCAGCAGTAACGTGTGACTAGATTGCGAATTGACTTGGCTTATCAGAGTTCAAAGATAATTTGGGAATTTTGTTGAAATCGTACTTGTCAAACACTTGAGCAAAACACATCTACTGGCTAATTACACTACTAAATATTCAGAGGCGGCTTCACTCCCCCACACACATTTATACACACACACACACACAGTCTGGTGATTTGCATGATAAGAAGCTTCCCTAATCACAGTGCCACTTAACAGGCATTAACCACCATCCCTCTCTGACTCACAGACACACAAAATGGTCTGCACGCGCACACACACACACACACACACACACACACACACACACACACACACACACACACACACACACACACACACACACACACACACACACACACACACACACACACTGACCAGATAAGGACAGTAAGCAGCAAGCAGAGCAGCGAGCACCAGTCCATCTGTCAGGTCCAGGTCAAAATTCACTATCCAGCGTGCTGGAGGGACGCCACCTGCCAAACATTAACAACAATGCAAACCACCATCAGCATCAACAGGTCGTGAAAATAAATTCTAACCTCAAGCTTTACAGGAAAATATTATATTATTATTTTCCCTGTGATGAAGAAACACTTTAAAGCAACAGCGCCCTCTGCAGCCACATGTGGTGATTAATTCTGTTTGGCTCTGATTAAGTGGTTTAATGTGTATTGTATGTGCGTGAACATATTGTTTCCTACCTGTACCCCAGACAGTTTTCCTCATGTTCTGGAAGTGCTTGTTGAGCCATGAGAGCAACTGGAGCTCGCAGGCGGAATAGACATTACTGGTCACTGGCTGTGAGTTGACAGTGTGGATCCCATCTACATCTTCCTGGTTGAGAATTGTGTTCAGACCACTCTCCGCCACACGACACAAGACTAATACCTGGGTGTGTGCAGAGGAATATTAAATAGTGGTATTAAACAAGACAGAGTCACTTTATATTCACAAACACAGACACATTCGTGAGCACCAAAATGTCCTCAGGCTTCCATTAAATTGTTAGAGATTAAACATTTCAAGGCAACTGCTTTTTTTTATTCAACCGTTGATTCAACCTTTATTTGAACATTAATAAGTATTAATTATGTCTGACAGCTACTGAGAAGGTAGAGAAAGACATAAAGAGGAAATGAAAATATAAACCCGTAGAAGCGATTAAAGAGGGAAAAGGAACAATTACAGAAATTAAAATTTACAGAAAAATATCAAGTCATTTCCAAGAATACATAAATACAATACAAAAAAGCTGGCAGTGAAAAAATAGAGAGAGCCAGATAAATGTTTTTCACCTTGTATATCTGCAGCAGCACATCCATCCAGGATCGTTTGCTCAGAGACTCATAGTCTACACTCCTGTAGTCCAGACCATGCTCTTCCTCATTTGACTGAGTAACACACACATATGGCAAAAGAAGCTGTAAATATACTTTATGTGTGAAGGAAAGTGAGACACCACAAGTGAGACTGTCAGAAAAACAGAAACAGAAAAGCAATGTAATTTAGTTTGTCTGTGTCCGTGACTGAAATGTTGTGTGTATTTATACCTGCTGGGAGCACCAGTGTTTAAAATCCTCCACGTCGAGCAAATACTCTGGTCTGATGTGCCAGAGAGAGGCCCCCTGCACCCTGAACACACAGTAACAACAAACAGAAAAAAGGGACCACGGTGCGAAGTAATGTCAAATATGTCACTAAGTCCTTTCCAGACATGGAACGTGTAACATTCTCCTGCTGTGTTCTTCATAACGTGTCTGTGACATTATTATTCCTTACAACTTAATTAAACTTGAAAAAAACCTTTGGGATATTTGAATTCAATGGTCTCTCGCTCAATATGCAACATACACGCTGCAACACATTTACTAATCAAAATGAAAGCCACACTTGTGACCCACACATGAGTAAGCACGAGCCCTGCAGGACATCTGCAGTTTGAAGTAATTGACAACATTTGCACTCTAGTTTATTATGATGTATCATTTCCACATTATTCTCTGAAGGTTTGACCTTGTTCTGCCGACAGTATTCAGTTTAGACTTTTAGTGCCATAACAGAAATATCACAAGGTCAGATTTTGTTTTTCGACCATGACTTTTGCATGGACATGACTCAGGCACTTATTCAAACACATTGTAGCAGTGTATCTGTGTGTGTAAAGCCTACCTGAGAAAAGCAAGCAAAGCTTCATGATGTTTTAACAGCTGATTGGTCCGCTGGTCTTTATCTGTAGAAAATGTCTCAGAGTGAAGAATTCCAGGAATCTTTTTGCCAGTCAGGTGATGAAACATGTCCATCACAGACCTAGATGCAACAACACAACACAGTTATGACCCTATCTTGAAATTAAATTCCACAAGTTTCACTCCAACTATCAGCTAGTGTTTTCCTTGACCAAATTCAAACCTCTATATATTGAATAACAGAGACATTATTTGCACATAAGAGCCCAAAGCTCTTCACATAAATCAAACATCATTGTTTCAACATGGTTGTCGATTGAATTTGAACAAGGTTACTGACAGAACATTAACTATCTCAGCCTCATATATGTAATAAAATGATTAGTAATTTGAAACTGCTCAATGCACCGAACTACAAAAACCTTTTTTTATCTATCTGCCTAAAGGCCGTGTACTAATAATTCAGCCCACACACACTCACCTGTAGTCTTTGTTTTGGCTGACGCGGTAAGTCCGTCCACTGGAAGGATTCATTTGAGTTTTTGTCACAACTCTGTAGGGAGAGAGGAGCAAAGACTGATTAATGTGACAGACAAACAGGAAGGAAAGATGGTACAAGACAGGTGGAGAACTAGACAGTAATTAAAATGTGGCCCCTGAGCAAATCTAGAGCATACCTTCTGAGTGAGTGTGGTACAGAGATAGGATGTGTTCCGTCGGGCCAGCCAAAGAGACTAAACCACCTCTCCACAGCCAATAATACATTCTGGTGATACAGCCCTTCGTCTGAGTTGGCATTAGGGAATTGTGGGACGCCGGGATTGTCCAGGGTCTGTCTCTTTGTAGCTACTTCTTCATCCCTGCTGCTCTGACCACTCACACTGCCACTGCCTGGAAACGAGTATGATGAGGTCAGTGACACACACTGTTGAGTGATGCATTCAAACAATTATAAACACACAAAAATGTGGTGCATTTCTTTTTTGTACCTAATCCTGAACTCTTGTTAGTTGAGCTGTTGTGGTCGAATGTGGAGGAGGATGACGCTAGGCCAGAAGCAGGACTTGGTGTTTGATAGCGCTGAAGGATCGCCTCCTCAGCTATGGCTCCTACATGACAGTCACACAATAATAAAGGATGACAACATGTTCACAGATTTATTTTGAAGCTGTTTGGGTGATACTTTCTACTTCTTCAGTTCGTTTTCTAACCACTGTACATACATGGTGCAGGTATGTGTGTCTGTGGATATTATACAGTTACCAGTCTTGACAACTATCTGTTGCTCCGAGCGGTGCAGGGCCATGTAGGGCCAGACTGTCAAGACACAGTTGTCAGCGATTGCGCTCAACTTAACCTTAAACCTGTTGGGAGAGAGGCAGAGTTAAGGGGGAAAAGGAGTTGGTACTATTCATTTGTAATTTTAAGTATTTATATCAAGTCTTTTCTCAGGCATGATGTAGACGTGAAGGGACATGACAAGGACAGGACTGAAGGTTTTCTAGTGAGGCCCCAAATCGTTATCATTCATCTCACTTGACATTTTCAGGACCAAACCCAGATAATGGCTGTGTTAGAAACCGAGAAACTAATGTGTTTTCAAACTAAATGGTCAGAGCCAAACTTTGATGGAATGAAAAACCAGAAGCCCTCCCCCATGGACTCATTTGCTCAACCCCTGACAGCCAGATAGTGGCACAAAGAGACAAGAGAAAAAGATGTGAGGAGCGGTGTTATTAAATAGCTACCTGTTGTTGAAGTGCTGTTCAGTGAATGTGATATTTGTGCAGAGGGAAAGAGGAACGGCAGAAGAGCAGGACACACTGCAAATCAGACAGGTCACATTGGCTTCCTGGCTTCCCAAACCTATTGGATGGCTCTATACAGAGACAATAGAGAAGTGGGTGAATTTCTGTCACACATATCTACTTTTTCCAGTTTTGGTCATTTGATCACGGGGTGGATTCAGTGACAGATTGGGTTTCACTCGCACTGCTACAGAAACATAATGGATCTTATAGCACAATCCTCAGACTATTGCCTCGGAAATGCACAATTGTAACAAGATATGGAAACTAGAGGAAGCAACTTTTTAAGTGAAATTGAAACCAAATACATCTTTAGAAGTAAATACTTTTTTCCACTTGAAGGATTTATTCTGGTCTGAGTACAAGGACTTTACCTGGTCCTGTTTTTGGACAAGGAGGCAGTTACCCTCAGGAAACATGACGGAAACAGGCGGCATCTTTGTCCCATCCTTCGTGTCCATCTTATCCACTTCAGCTGATATCCTGGTCCCACTTCAAACATAGAAACAAAAAGTAGATATTACTGTGTTTGTACCACCTTTTGCATACTGCTTGTTGGTTCTTTTCTTGAGTGTGTAAACAGAACCCTAGATATGTTTTCTTGAGAAGAAGAAAGATCTTTATGCATGCAGCGTTCTGATTTCAGTCATCGGGATGTGGGTCAGAAAATGCTGCCAGAACTGTAAAATTACTGCCAGATATCTGTCCACTCTGAAAGTCGAACAACAATGGAGCCGCATAGGAATGGGGATTAGCTTGTTGGCTTATAATGGAAGCAAAATCCAACACGAGTAGAGACCTGCCAGTTAATGAGTCCTGGCCTGATTGATAAAAATCCCACTGAAATGAATAATGTAGTGAGATAATCACTGTCTCTTTCCCCCTCTGCATTCATTTACTGTAGCTCCAATGGCTTGTCACAGCTGGTAAACTGCCACACACTCTGAGAAGGTAAATACAATATAAATCTATAATTGTTGTCAGCTTACCCAAAAAGCTGACAACTACATCTGTGCTTGTTCTCTATGTGTCACAATCCAAATTATGAAAACGTAGGTATTAATAAAACTGTAAGTGGATCAGATCTTAGGAGGCAACTGTGTGTGTGAACTAACCTTGGATATCCCACAGCCACTAGGGTGAGTTTGGCCGTTGCATTGCTTTCCAGGGGTACTGGGCGAAGCAGGATTTGAGGGGGGTGGAAGGTGATACTGGGACGCTGGACAGTAATAGTGATGGCCAGCTCTCGGTAGGGCTGATGTTCCTTCTCTTCTTCCATCCTCTCTCCATCCTTATATCCCAAGTACAGAGGGAGGGACAGTTTGATTAATCTGTCAGACGCTAGGAGAGAAAATATAAAAAGAAAGATGTTACCTGAATGTAACTCCAGTTCTTTAAATACATGTGTAACCCACCGTCGGGCATAAGTCCTTTAACACATTTGCATCTGGTCTTGAGGTGGTGCTTCCAATGGGTATTCAACAATGATCATGGCACACTCAATGAAGCTGTGACATATGTTGTTTATTATCCAGTTTTGCCTCTGACGAGTGTGTGGGAAAAGGGGTCAGCATGTGTGTGAAAGAAAAAAAAACGATATTTTGATCCAATTAAGCAGGTGTGAGACAGGAGAGGGCAGCAGGAGACGAAGTGATCCATCATAATGTGTGAGTCTAACCATTTCTCACCTGTTCTGATCGCCTCAGGCCTGATGCTGACCGCAACGCAGATGGACTGGCTGGGCCCCAGACGGCCAGATGATGGAGTCACTGTACATAGCTCACACTCTGTTCTGTCCTCTGTTGGTGCTGCTATTGCACTGCAGTCAAACCACCAGTGCAACTGCTTACTGATGACACCACACCAAATCACACTCTCTTCACTCACTGCTTTCAGCTCCACTGTCTAGAGCGGGGCAGAGAGATATAACACAATCAGAAAAAGAAGAAAATCATTATAGAATTATAAATATAACAGATAACAGCAAAAATGTGGGAAAAATAATGAATTGATCAAGAAATTAATCGATAATAGAAAATAATTGTTGATTGCAGCCGTACTTAATGGTTAATGAGAGAAGGTGAAAAGAACAAATGTGAAAATGAATGAAAGAAACCCAGTAAGAAAGCTGAAGTTGATAGTACCTTAGTATAAACTTCAGACTGTGGTGCCCAAGGCTCCACGTGGAGCTGTAAACTTGACGGGGACATTTCCAGTGGAGCACACAGCACTAAAAACATTTTTAAAAAACAGCAAGGGAAGCAAAAACATTATGTAACTGCACAAACCTAATGCCATGTGTGAAATGTGTTCTGTACATATACAATGTAACCACATTTGAGCTGTGACTATGTTTCATTCCAGCAGAATACGATACAGTATCACTAACAAACACTCAAATCATACTCCACATGAATGAGCCCCACCTGTGGCCTGTATGCACGGTGACCGTTGTGTCGCCATGGTGACAGAGCGGCTGTGTGGCTGGACCATGTGCTTCCAGCTGACAGCTGACAGAGAGGAGAAGGAGGATGCGGAGGACGGAGTAGGGAAGGGAGACAGAGGACCAATGGGCCACCTCACTCCGTTGACCATCACCGGCAGGTCGAAGTCGTAACTGGCTGCCTACAGGAAGACATTTCCATAAGTGTCTATCCACTAGTTCATGCTCTGCGGCGATGCACCAATGAAATTAAAGTTCACAACAGCATCTCGACCACCTGCTACTCTCAGATTACCACCTGTTTGAGATCCAATGTCATATTTGTACTTGTCATCACAATACGCCACCTGAACCGAATTTAGCCGTCTCTCCCTGCCCACGCTGCTAGGGGGGGCCAGGGTAGCCAATGAATTTTGAATGTCACGGGTTTAGTATATAAAAAATGCAATTACTGAAAAACAGAGTGTTAGCGGAAATAACAAATACACAGTTTTAATCTTGTGACAGTACAAACACCTTTTAAATTGTTTTTTAAAAACCCCAGAGATAGTTTTTGGAGGGGAAAAAAATGCTTGATTTCAGGTAGAGGTGAACAAAGCATCAGTAACGTCCGTCCTAACAGTTGCAGACAGATTCTATCAGCTGTAGTTAGCCAAATCACTTCATTGCTTTTTAAACATCTTGCCAAAGGGCTGCAATTTCAAATTAACCATCTGGTTCACATTGGCTCATGGTTTTTAAGGTATGATTGGACAATTGCTCATGGGGGACGGCTTTAGGAGCAACTTGTGAAGGCTAAGTGTGCATTTAAACAGATCTTATCCATCTTAAATCTATCTACTATACCTATTCTGGAAGATTTTATATCAAGACATCACCTGTGTGGGTGAGAAGATAAGGGAGCAGTCCTTCGTCTGGTAGCCCTGCACTTCCATAACACTCACACCTGGCCCCTTCTCTGCTTGTAAAAATGAACAGAACCAATCAAGCAAAATTCAGTAAACACAAGACAATATGCACTTTAATGTCACAAAACTATTTATTATCTTCTACTCTAGTCACACCCCACAGAGACAGTCATGCAATAATACAATACTGTGTTTCATTAACAAAACCCTCTTCATAAGAACATATTACCCACACACCCCACATATTAAATCTGATCCTGTGTGAAATGCTGGACTGAGTGAGTAAATGCATACTGTGTGAGGGCTGAGGGAGCTGGAGAGAGAAGTCTGCATATGGTGACAGGTTGAAGGTGACCCGGGCTGCGGCTGATGAGCAGTTTGTCAGAGTGAAAGGTATCGCCCGCCGAGAACCAGCATGGACGCCATGGAACTGGAAATGGGACTAAAAAGAGGGAGGGAGGCGGTGATATAATTAGATGAGGAAAAAACATAGGGATTCCAAAGGTAAACCAAAGTGGCCTCATGGTATTAAAAAGTCTATGACATCAAACATGCTCAACCTCAATATCAACAGGTCAAATTCCCTCTTGATACATTATTTTGACAATATCTGATAAGACTGAAATACTTTTACCCAGGCACATCATTTTCTTTTTAATTTTAAATTAATTTGTGTAGTTTTGAAAAATTGCCTGAGTATATCATCTGCTGATACAGACAAAGTATAAATAATATATCAACACACAGACACTCACCACACTAATGTCAAGATTTGGAGGCTCCACTGATCCGCCCACCCTCAACTCAATGGACTTCATGCCCCTCAGTTCAATCTGTAATACATAAACATGCCTAATGTCAGGTGCTCTCTTTGTTACACACACACACACACACACAAATAAACACCGTCGTAATATAAAAAAACGAGAAATTCCCTGGTGGGATTCTTGAGATATTGTGTTCACAAGAATGAGACGGAGGGACAACCCGTTGGGGGTGTGGAGGCATGATAAAGAGTCTTCACATCTTTGCATCTCTCTCTCACCTCCACTCTGGTGTCGAACCTGAAGACAGAATCAGGGCTGAAGTGGATCTTGAGCACGGCTTGCCCCCGGCTTGGCACCACGCCCTCATATGGACTCACAACCAGGCCTGGCAGAGGGCACACATCTAGCACCTGCCTCATACAGACAGAGGGAGATACTTGTTATTTCACAACTGTCATAAACAAGTACCTTTGTGTGTTGGTGTGTGTGTGTGTTGGTGTGTGTGTGTGTGCACCTGATAGTAGGCATGGCTCTGTCCAGTGTTGTGTAAGATGGCAGTTCTGATAGAAGGCATGTTGAGAGGCACTGATCCAAACATCACCTGTGTTTCTGCCAGTTGGACACTAGTGGATCCAACCTGAGAGAATGGCATACATTTATATTACTGCCATATGTTATTGTTCTGTCATTTTACAAAACATGTGACAGCACACAAAGCAATTTTGGAACAGCCCGGAAAGTGAATACTTAAAAGAGAGCTTGGAGTGTGCATACCTCCGTTATAGTGTTATTCAAAACCTACAATAGTAAATAGGAGTAACTTATACAACGTTATCTTTCCAGTTCTAAGGACAGACCTTGGCAACACAGTACAGGCGTTGTGTGTTGCCCTCGTGGACACACAGGTCAAAGTCTCCTTCTGCAGGGGAAGCGAAGGAGGGATGCCACACCACGTCACAGTCCAATTCCCTGAATGGCTCCACTGTACCTAAAGAGGATGAAATATATAATTGTCATATCAGTTCTAAAACATACGGGCAAATGCTTGTTCACAATATAGCTCCTTAGGTATAAACAAATGAAAAGGAGAGGAATAAAAGGATGATAAAAAACCTCCCTTGAAAAATGCTAGGTAGTTACACACAATTTTTTTTATTTTGAATTTTCTTCATTCCAATATTCTCTGTTGCTGAAAACTGTATTTAATTTAGAAAAGAATATACAGTAACACAGAGTGGAACTTGTCGTACCTGTAGCTGGTCGAATAGAGAACAGGACGCCATTCTCTCTGACTATTGGTCTCCATGTGAATTCTGCGGCATGGTTTCCATGGTTTCGAAGTGTAACTGAACTTCTATATCCTGACTGGGCAAGTAAGGTGGGGGCGGAATGGAGCACTAGCAGGTTGGTGGACAGTTCCAGAGCCAAGGGGACGACCTGAGCCTGGACTAGTATCTGACCGGGGTGCTGCTGGTTTACAGTGTAGGACACAGGTCTGGAATAAAGAAATATACATCTATAATCTACCTATAATGCATTGGAGCAGAAATCGATGATTTTGATGAAATGAGAGTATATTGAGCTGCTTCCTCCTCCAACCTGTAAAAGTGTCCCAGCTTGTTGCTCTGAAATGTCAGCGGTAAGGTGTTGTGTGAGCAGGGGGGCAGGACGTGGGAGAGGGGTGAGGAGCCCTGCAGCTCCGGACAGTCCATCTCCAGCTGCACCCAGGCGTACACTGATAGATGATTGGTCAGCTCCAGCTTCTGAACACACATCGACTGCACACACACTTCGCCAAAGTCCAGAAACGATGGACCTAATGAGAAAAAAGAGAGATTTTAACCTGTGGTTTTGACCTGAAAATAATTCTTCTACACTTATCTTTTTGTAAAATAAATCACCATGACGACTAAGTGTTGATGTTTTCATATTCGCAGAGAACATTCCTTACAGAGACAGAGTAAAGATAAAGAACAAGACACAAAAATACACTGATACACATCATTTGTTCTCAAGTTTTTCTTAGAGACCAAATTGAATCTCCAACCTATGACAACTTGGTAGAATTCCTGAGCTGTCAGAGTCCTGCTGCAGTCTGCCACCTCCTGGCTGTTAGAGGGAACTGCACTCATTACTTCTGAGGCCTAGAGTGAATGCAAACGAAAAAAGAAAGGTTTGGCTTTTGCAAAGAAATCTTACCTTGTGGAAAGGTGGACTTGTCTGTTAACTAAAATGAGTTTGCTTCCTTTGACCTCACCTGACTTTTGAACTGCAGGGGGATGGATGTCTTTTTTCCTGGGCAGCTGCATTTGGTTTGTGGGAAAGCACAAGCATTCTTAAGCTTGGTTTTTGAGATGTCACTGCTCTCAATGTCCCAGATACGAAGTTTTGGGGGAACAAGTCCTTGAGCAGGTATAATCCCGATGTCCACCTCCTGTAACATTTTTTCCTGCTGTCTAGCATCGCTAAAAAAAGACGAATATCCAATTTCAATGGTCCATCTAACCACATATTCAAGTTAGATGCCATTAAGTGTTGAAAAGTAGATACAGGAAATAAAAACTGCAACAACACCTACCTCTTCTTTATTCTCGCCCGCCGTGTTTGCATGAGCTGTTTGATGAGGTCTGTGTAAATCTGTTGATTTTGCTGTCTCTGCTCCATCTCAGTGAGAACATACTTGGTGTCCGCATAACGATGAAAGGATTCATCAGCCCTGAAGTGCAAAGACACAAAAATGAAGAAAAAAGAAACTTACAAATGTTTTTAACCCCATACTAACAAAATAAAAGCAATGAAAAGGTAGTCTTAAGTGTTTTCAACAAGTAACACAATGCAAGAATTGCTCTCAGGTCCACTCATGAGCTGTACACATCAGCTCCAAAGGTTGTTCATGCAGAGACAGCCTCCAGATGATGAACCAGGTTGGCATCAGAAAGTGTGTGTGTCTTTCATCTCTACCTGTACTGTCTGTTTGAAGAGGCCGGCCTCATGTCAGATGCCCTGCGGCTTGGAAAGGCCGGGGACTCCTCCTCCTCTGCGTTTTGACTCGTCTCCCTGGAATCTCGTGTTTTGTTGGTGCTGAGGACATCAGCGTGTGCCCTCACATGACAGAAAGCCAGATCACTAGGCTGAGCGCGAGGTGGTGACCGAGTTGTTTTAGTCACTGCTGGAATGATGTCTGCAAAGCGGCCAGTCAGAACATCAAGGTGAATGTGGCAAGATAAACAAATTAAACAGGATGTTAGCCAGCTAAATAACTACACCCACTTACTGATCAGAGAAACAAACATCGTTTCAGTATATATTATATCTGCTCTTTTTTAGCGTAACTTTTTAAATGTATTTCGTGACAGAGTCCCACAAAACACAATTGAATTAATTTAAGACTAAACTTAAAGTATTCACCAGGATTAGGTTTTGGCAGAGTCTCACTGCAGCAGATAGCAGACAGCTGTAGAGCCACTGTGTGGAAGCTACGAAGCTTAAGTTCAGTAACAGCCGTGTTGTCACTGCTCTGGTGAACATGACCTAAGACATCCAGCATCTGGCACAGCTGGAAGCTCCCCTGCTGCCGCGCAGTGAAAGACAAAACTACATCCTGGGGAAATCAACGGAGAGAAACAAGTTTCCACATTCATTGCTCTGCTTGCATTTAGAAATACATAATCCAATGAATCACTCTCCTACCTGACTCTGCCCAGGGCCTATGGTGCCCCTGAAAGGTTCAGTGATGAAATGTGGTAACTTGCGGAAGTGGAAGTGGACGGGAAGTTCAGGGCAGAGGTTCTGCAGCACACACAGCAGATCCATATTTTGGCCCATCATACAGGGTGGGAAATCAATCCTTTGAGAAGGACTGGGTACCAGAGAGACAGGCAGCCCAGAGCCTGTCACTGCCATTTCCACACTATTGTTACCTAGAGAGAAACAAAGAAAAGGTTACAAAAAAGGGAAAAAGATCAAATAAAGACAGATCAAGATATCAGTGTGACAACTTAAATAGCTAATTAAAAATATTGGTGATGTTAACTGAAACGTACAAAAGCAGTCGTGAGCTGGACTGTGCTGTATGAATGAGTGTGTGTGTGTGTGTGTGTGTGTGTGTACCACTGTGGTGAGTGAAGCCATGTCTCCTCCCCACTGAGTCAAATAACAGGAAAAGACAATAGTCCTGTCGTCTGTCTGAGCGATTGTGCTCCACTCTTGTCGGCCTGAAAGAAACAGCGTGTGATTACTTTATATACGCAAAGCTCCATGCTACATTTCACCACCTCCTCGTTAGTATAGTGGTCAGTATCCCCGCCTGTCACGCGGGAGACCGGGGTTCAATTCCCCGACGGGGAGAAAACTTTTTTTTTTTTTCGTAATGCCACATAAGATAGTAAATGATTAGATAATTAATTCCATTTACCTGATACGAAACGGACTGAAGCTCACGGCCACAGTGGTTGTGTCATAAGGTCCCAGTCGACCCTGCTGAGGTGCACACACCAAGACTTGAGAGAAATCCTGCGCCGCTGGGTAGCACTGCTCCTCTCTCTCACACAGGGAGGTGTCTGTGCTCTTTCGGAGGTCGGTTCCCTACAAAGACTTCACTGTCAATGACTTGTTTTATTCCAGGATGTCTGCAAACTATTGCAAATCAAATGCTTTGCTTTTTACACGACCTTAACAGCTGTGCAATAAACAGTTCTGTCTGTGCAATTCAATATGTAATGTGCAATCCTTTTACACCGTATGTAATCTATTTACATGTATTATTTATATTTTATATTATATTATATTACCTTTTCTTTATATTGCATGTTTACCCCATTGGGGGACTAATAAAGGATCATCTTTACATCAAAATATTAATATAGATAGTTTTCCTGTTGTGAATGACTAAAAACTGACTTTTTTACTTGATTTCAACCTGTAAAAGATGTGCAGATTTGTGGCAGCATTGACTCTAACACTCACCACTTCAGTCCCAGCAGCAGTATCCTGAAGCAGGCAGATCCAGTCACAGGCCTGGGGGCCATTGTTTCTCAGAAACACATTCTTCACACAGGATGTCCCATAATATAGAGGCCCAAACCACAGACAGGAGAGTGAATCCCCCTGTAAGACAGCAAAGCATCATACTTTAGAGAACTTGTTCATAAACTCTACTTGAAGGGGGGAGGGCATAAGGTAATCATTAATATTAAAGATCAATGGAGTATCTCATATTTCCACTGGATTACCTTCAGGTCACAGACCTCAAGCCGCTGATCCACCACTTCAGCCCTGATAGTAAGAGTTACAGCAGAGAAACTCTGGAGTTTTATCCTGGGACACAGAGAGTAAACAACTGTTACTCAGGATGGTTAATACTCCAATTAGTACAAACATATACATATATACAGCAAATATTATGAACTAATCTTCAAAAAATGTACAATAGTGGTATTTTTGTGTCCTTTCTGTTTATGTACTTTACAGTTCACAGATCTTAGTGTCTTACAGAGCCTTCTCATCAATTTGCACGGGTCTGTCTGTGCGTAGTTCAACTTTTAACCACTGGGTGGCGCCCGCTGCAATGACTCCACTGAGGGGTGACAGTTTGATTGAAGGGTCTGCACTGTACTGCACTTGGAACACACCTACGATACACACACACACACAAACACACACAGTGTAAAACTAATCTTCATTCTGGCATTTTTGGACATTTAAGTTCCAATTCATGGCAAAAGTTACGATGACTTTTTACCTGGTTGTGATCCTTGATTGGTTATAGGATGGTGTTTGCTGATTATCTGACTGCTGGCAGCAACACAACCAAAGTCTAATACCGAGTCCGTCAGGAGGGAGCAAGTCCTGGGAAACCTAGAGGTGTGGATACAGTGGAACTGAGGTGACGTGAAAATAGACAACAAAATATGATTCACTATCTCGTGGACTGCATGTTTGGTCCTAGATACAAACATATGTGATACACAGTATGTCTAGACAGCTTACCCAAGCAATGGGACTTCAATGGTCTCCACATCATCTATATGGATCAGAAGGCAGTCTCTGACCACCTCCTCTTTCTCTGGAGTGAACTGCAGCAGGCCACTGACAGACTGACCAGGAGCCACAGTCACGGCTGTACCCGCTGCTGTGAACTTGAACAACTTCAGGAAAAAGAAGGATTTCAAAAAGGAGCGGAGGGGGAGACATGATAAGATGAACACACACAGGCCAAATGTTAGCAAAGTCGATGAACAGTGAGTGAATTAAAGGGAAAACTTTACAGGATAATAAAAGACACTAGTTTGAAACATCAGATGCAGACACTTACCTTCATGGCGGGCTTCTCAATGATGATCTTTTTCCGACCTTTCCCGATGTTTGTGGCCGTGAGCGTTGTCTTGTAAACCCCCCCGACGCAAACATCGCTGAAGTCAACAAACGGCGGCTCAACTCGAACACTGCCTCCAGACATTGTACAATTTAACATCTACGATTCACTTGGACACGTAAAATGTCAGTATAATAATATTTCCTGCCAGTGAAGTGAATATTAACTCGTTTTCGTTGACAAACATCAGTATGCTCAACTTTCCTGTTGCTTCTCAAACGTTGAAGTCAATGGCAGCTCAGGCTGCTACGTTCGTTTTACTAGTAAGGGCAAACTCAAATCGTGGCAGCGGTAGCTCGTACTTCTGGTGTCAACAGAAAGTGACACTGACATGTAACGGTAGTTGGCTTTGATGCCACACAGTTTGGAGGCAGCTGCCTTTGGTGTTACAGATGTTTAGCGGCAGCTGACTTTGTGCCCCACAAAAGTTGTGCAGATTTGTGGCAGCACAAATTGATTGATGATTGATTGATTCACACAGGACGTCCCATAATATAGAGGCCCAAGCCACAGACAGGAGAGTGAATCCCCCTGTAAGACAGCAAAGCATCATACTTTAGAGAACTTGTTCATAAACTCTACTTGAAGGGGGGAGGGCAGAAAGGTATTTTGAGGTATCAGGTTTTATCCTGGGACACAGAGAGGGCACAACTGTTACTCAGGATTATCACTTTAATGCTTAATGCATAATGCATAATGCATACGATAGATAGATAAATAGACAGATAGATAGATAGATAAATGGATAGATAGATAAATAGATAAATAGATAGATAGATAGATAGATAGATACATAGATAGATAGACAGATAGATAGATAGATAGATACTTAACAACAAAGACAAATGTTGCTAGCTTACCGTGACTCACTTTGCAACTTTTGGCTAACTAGCAATTAAGCAAATTTCTAATTTAGCTAAGTCTGGGTCGTTTTTTTTGTTTTTTTGATCGTAAACTAAGTAAATTTGTTAAAAACCCATGAGATGCAGACACTTACCTTCATGACAGGCTTCTCAATGAGGAACTTTTCCCGATGTTTGTGGCCGTGAGCGTTGTCTTGTAAACCTACGCGACGTAAACATCGCTGAAGTCAACAAACGGCGGCTCAACTCGAACACTGCCTCCGGACATTGTACAATTTAACATCTACGATTCACTTGGACACGTAACATGTCAGTAAAGTAATATGTCCTGCCACTGAAGTGAATATGAACTTGTTTTCGTCGACATACCGATGCTCAACTTTCCTGTTGCTCCTCATATGTTGAAGTCGATGGCAGCGCACGTGGTTGCCAAGCAACGGCTGCTACGCTCGTTTTACAACCCTGCGCAGTCCAGGTGGACGGAGCATCTGCCGCCGCTGCACACTAAATCATGGTTTCCACTTTATTAAAGAGGGATTTATGTTGTTGCTGGCATTGATTACAACACTGTGTATCACTATTAATCATTATTAATAATAATACAAGTATGTAGTCTGAAAACAAGCCGTTTTTATGCTTATCCCCGCTTATTCGTCAGGGACTCAGCTGTTGAAAACCATCATACCCTACATGGATAATCAATAATACATGGCAATAATACATTTTCTTATAATATAGCAAATAAATGTAAATAGAATAATAAGGATTTATTAATTGCACAAAATGATGAAAATAACAGTATATAAAGATTTAAGTTCAAAAACATAATCAGGACAAATTTGACAAGTGAATTATTTATAAAGAAAGGAGTCTTTGTTAAGTACACAGTATGTTGAAAAATATAAGTCATACCAACATCATGTCACATGAAATAATACAAAATAATTTCTGTGGACAGAAGCATATGAACATAAACTTTAAATGACACAAATTATTTATGTTTTTTATGTTCTACAGTAATTTGAAAGTATTTCACAAAACAGCACCAGGGCTCTCCCATATTTCATCATCATACATATTGGCAGCAGATGTGATTTTATCTATGATTTTCAAACTGAGGCTGTGGCCGTTGCTGACATTATTTTGGATGAGACTTCCTCCAGTCTGCTCACTAGTTGCTGCCGAGTCCAAACGAGGATCATCCGATTGTTCTGAGAGAACCCGGTCGGTGAGTAAATCCTGGTCCGGACCGTTCTGCGGCAAATACGGGTCGACTACAACACATTTACTTGTTTCTAAACCCTCCTGATTGCCAACGTCAGGGATTCTCTCCCCACCCCTCAGAGAGGCAGACTGGGACACGGCCCGGACTTCATCTGATGCCTTTGTGATCTGACGCTCTCCAGCTGCTGTGCTCTCCAGGCCGAAGAAGTGGTTGCGAACAACGTAGCGCACGCACTGCAGGAGGACGTTTCTCTCATGGCGGATATCTGGAGCGAGTAACTAAAGAGAGTGTAAGAAAACAGAGAAGCTTATGGAGGCTCAGATGAGGCATATTCCAGTATAAAGTGTATTTCTTAATGTGAAATTGGGGGAAATATGCTTGTATAATCTCAGATTGTATCCTTACCATCTCAAGTAGAGTAGAACGACGCTTCTGCAGCGCATCATGGTGTCTACCGCCCCTTCCCCTTCTTCCTCCTCTGCCCCCTCTTCCTCCCCTTCCTCTGTGGCCGTTAGGTGTGTACAGAGCAGAGTCTGGCAGGAAGGCAGAGTTGGTTTGTGACGTAACCTCCATGCTTGTATGGGGCCCTCTGTCCTGGGACTGGTGTCCTGGTGTTAATGTGTTTAGAAGAAGCTGGTTTTCTTGCAGAAGGTCTTTAGCTTTCTGAATAGGGGCAGCTGAAACACAAGAGAAAGGAACATTAGAAGTAAGTGATGGAGACTTGAAGTGTTTTTTATTGTAACGTGATATTTCTCACTGTGTATTATACACCTAAGCGGTCAAATTTGTGTCCTTGGTATATTTTGTGTCACTATTTCTAAACTTTTATGACTTGAATTTCATTTTTAATACTTCAGTCATATGTTGCAGCTGTTCTACTGGCCTACAACACACAGACAGGGTTTGCCACTGGTGTTCCACTGTCACATACCACCACACACTGACATGCAATGATTGTCACTGTCACACGTCACTGCTGTGGACAAGATGAACACTCACACTCTGGTTCTTCATCACTTTCACTGTCACTCGAGGAGCCGTAGTTTGCCACCAAGGAGCCCAGAGCTGAGCTCATCCGTTTAGGGGCCACAACCAGGCTGCCAGTCCTGGATTCAGCTGCTGGATCCTCTCTGTCAGAATCTGGAGGAACAATGAAAAAAAAAAATCTATCAGACAGTTTTAAGGCCTGTTCTTTTCTTTATTTTGAGACCGTTTTGAAAGTCTTAAATTTAGATTTTATTTCAAGTTAAACACGTTGAAGCTCAGTCTGAGTCAGAAAAATTTAAAGTGTAACTGTCTAAATACTGCCGGGACTCAATTCTCCTTTTCAATATCAAACCAACAGCAGCTTCAATTAAACTCACGATGAAGACTGTACCCAAAATAAAATGGTGGGTTTGACAATATAGGTAAGCTGACTAATTAAAAGCCAGCCTTTCCGACAGAATATCGTCTTGCATGTCTCCACCACACGAGTTTCTCACCATGGTCACTGCTGGCCAGTGCCCCCAGAGGATCCCCGTCCCTGCCAGGCTGTGAGATTGGTGGAGGTCTCTCTGTAGCTCTGCTGTTTGGTGGGGGTGGGCCTTGTGGTTGTTGCTCCTGGAACCCTCTGTTACCCCAGCCACGACCACGACCCCGACCCTGACCCCGACCCCTTCCTCGTCCTCTGCCTCTCATTCGTCTGTGGATCAAATATTAATGTCTTGATTAAATAATATGAGTTGGGCCCAGGTAAACAAACTCAAATTAATTCTTCTAAGGAAGATGTCATACATTTACATTTCAAATTTGGGCACTTACCCAAACTGAGCCGTCTCTAGAACGCCTCCTGTCTCCTCCCGTGCCACCATCACCTTTTTCTTCTTTTCAATATTCTGGAGTGTTGGATAGTTTCTGGAAATATTAATTTAGATGATGTTCAAATGTATTTATATCACATTTATCCTGGATACTCATATGATGTCATCAAAGTCAATAATACTGACTTGCGCCTCTCCTCTTTCCATTTAGCAATCTCCTCTGCTGTGTCCAGTTTGATTCTTTTTGTTCCTGGTGCATGGTTCTGTAGTCACAATATGAAACATGGATATTAGCAACAGAGTTTTAGATTGAGATGCAGCATCAACACAATGTTGTTTCACTTACATTTCTCCAGTGGATGCTGACAATTTTCTCGTGAGCTGTAAAGCTGCAGTCGGGCACAGAACACTACATGGATCATAAGAAAATATGAGTAGGGGATTCCTGCAATACCTCAGGCTGGATTTTCAGGTCCTGAAACTGTAACACTCCGGTATTGTATATATATATATTTGAAAATGTGTATATTCATTAGTGTAAGCAAAATGAATTAAGCAGAAACACAGTTTAAGTTGTCACAGTACCTTGACATGTTGCGACATGTGTTCATCATACTTGTCCTGGTTTTTGAAGCCTCGTTCACAGGTGTCACAGAAATGGGAAAACTCTGGTTCTTTCTTATTTCTCTGCTGTGGGTTAAAGACAACAGTTCAACACCAGAGTTCACTGCAGCTGTACCTACCTACATCCTACCAAAGACATGGCCAGAATTACATGATCTGACCTTTTGCCCCTGACTGTTGGCAGGTCCTTGATTCTGTCTCCCACCGTGATGTCCACCTTGATGCCATTCACGGCCAACATTTTGACCTGGAGATAAAGATAAATCAAATTAAATTGATATTTGTACTGTCCCTTTTGCTCCTGTAACATGGTACATTTCCTCATAGTGGGACTAATGGAGAATTATCTTATCCTCATCTTATCTTAAAGTTAAACAGCTGTCACATTAAAACTACAGCCTTATATTACAGACACTACGACTGGCTGTGGTTTTGGTGAACAGATAAACTGAATGAAAACAGTGATCACACATCAAAAACATCCTGACAGAGACACTTCCTGGATGTTTTCAGCTGGATTGCAGAACTAGTCCTTTTCCAACAACATCAGCATGTAGTGTCCTGTATGTGAAACGCACCGTATGGACGGGGAGGTCGACCGTGTGCATGGCCCGACGCCCCGGGATGCCAGCCCGCCTGCTCGCCCCAGGAGGAGCTCTCAGTGGGCGTCTCGCTCCAGCTCCACATGCCGGCTTGGAAGCTGCTGGAGCGGGGCAGCTGCTGGAAGGAGTTCGGCTGGGGAATGCCGAAGTCCGGGGGAGGATAATGTCCGTTTTCGTTCATCCCTCGAAGCTTTTTCCTTCCCGGTGTGTCGGTGAAGTTTCTGTGGGTTTCTCAGTTTCTCACCACGCATGTCCCACATGTGCTTGTTTTGCTCTTCTGCATACGTCACTTCCGCGAGAACAGGAAGAAGATAGAAGACGGAACCAAACCCAAAATAAATAAATATTAATGACGGCTATCGTGATATCTTTGTGTAAATTGCACATCAAATTCTCAACTACAACTTTGTGTTGACTGTATTTATCATTAATGCGTTACTTTTAAAAGCCGGTGTGTTTCCTGCAACTTCTCGCGAGATTTTATATCTAGGTTGCCAGATTAAGAGAAAACCCCGTGTTGAATCTGCAATTGGTCGCCTAATGGCTTTTTTAAAAGGTTAAATTCAAACTACTTAAATATTTATGAAAGCATAAAGTGTCACAAACCAAGTGGCAGCTTTTTCAAATCTCACAAACCGACCCTGCATTGCTTTAAAACATGTGTGTGCTTTTTTTAAAGAAATTAAACATACATTTGATAATTACAATTATTTTAAAAAGAGAAACAGCACTAACAAAATATTGTCTATTGCTGAAACTAAATCAAAGTGTGTTGAGCGTCTTTATTAAGCACATATATCAATTATCACACGACTACGTCTGCTTCCGGGGGATGCGGGTTGAAGAGACCTGGCAACCCAGCAGCTTCCTGCTGCCCTGTCTCGCCGCGTGTGCTTCAGACGGAGAGGGAGCGTGGAGAGCGGGGAACGTGGACGCGTCCTGCGCAGAGAGACCAAGTTAAAAGTTCGCGAAAAGATAACCGAGCCGCTGCCAAGATGCTCGTGTTATTCGAAACAGCCGCTGGCTACGCGATCTTCAAGGTTTGTGTTTTATTTCCTCACAGTTAAAACGTTTTTTTCACACAGTAGCTGCTTGAGCTAGCTCGACTTAGCCTCGCCGCTAGCAACCTCATGCACACTCACGTGTTCGTAGCATTGTTGCTAGTGAGCAAACTGGATAAAATAGTCTTGTAAAGTGTGTTGTAGTGTGTGGATGTGCTGATATACGTTATTTTGCTTGATTTCTCGTTTTTGCTAACGCACTGGTTAGCATTAAGCTAGCTTTCACGTGGGCCTTGCCACCACGTGTGCACACTGAGGGTAACTTCAGTAACTCTACTGCTCCCAGAACAATATTCTCACACAAAGTGTACTTGTTGTTGATAAAGTAGCTGATTAAAGAATACAGAATAACAGTGAGATTGACATTAGCCCTAAGTTTGAAGATTTGCACTTAGTAATGTTGATTTGTGCCCAGATCAGACTTATAAAACCATGACAGCTAATTTAAAGTGTTATTTTCCAGGTCCTCGATGAATCCAAACTGCAGGAGATCGACAACCTGCACAAGGAGTTTGATACTCCTGAAAAGGCGAATAAAATGTGAGTAGTAGCATTGGTTTATTCACAATGCAACCATCTAGTTGTCATTGATAGGCCATGTGTGCAAATCGAAGTATGACTTATCTCTTTTATTGTTTTTGCCCCTGCCAGTGTGAAGCTGAAGCACTTTGAGAAGTTTCAGGACACAACCGAGGCCTTGGCAGGTAATGTCACGTGATGTCTTTGTACAGTACTCAAATCTTCACATGAGTGATGTGGTGTTTTGAACTGGTTTATGGAGTTGTCAGTGTATGTGATGCAGTGTTTTTAACCTCCCCCTCTCAGCTGTCACTGCCCTTGTTGAGGGAAAAATGGGCAAGAGTTTGAAGAAAGTGCTGAAGAAGGTCGTGGCCAAGGACGCGCACGAGCAGCTGGCGATCAGCGATGCAAAACTTGGTGGAGTTATAAAAGTAAGTGACCTGACGTTTGCATTTCATTCAGAAATGAAGCATTACTTGCAGGAGTTGAGTCTCTAACAGGCTCTGGTTTACAGGACAAGATGGACCTGAGCTGTGTCCACAACCCTGCTGTGGCCGAGCTGATGAGATGCATCAGGAGCCAGATCGAGGCTCTCGTCACTGGACTTCCTCCCAGGGAGATCAGTGCCATGTCTCTGGGGTTGGCTCACAGGTTGGTAACTCGATACAATGTTATGTGAACTCAACTGCTGCCTGTGATTACCCTTGCTGTCTGAAAAAACCATGTAGATTCTTGTCAGCATTCGTCACTACCGCTGAGGCAACTGGCTTCCCCCGTAATTTAGAACTGTAAATTGTCAATATGTGAACTAATATTTTTTTTGTGTGTTTCTAGTTTATCACGCTACAAGCTGAAGTTCAGTCCGGACAAAGTGGATACTATGATTGTTCAGGCCATTTGTAAGTTGTATTTTCAGTAAAGATTTGATCGTCTGCTACTAATGATGGTTTTCACATTGATTTTTACAGTTATGTAACTGTTTGGTCTTAGTTTCACCTGCAATGATGTCTAAGAATATTTTTTTATGTGTCTTCAGCTCTTCTGGATGACCTGGATAAAGAGCTCAACAACTACATCATGCGTTGTAGAGAGTGGTACGGCTGGCACTTCCCCGAGCTGGGAAAGGTCATCACAGACAACTTGGTTTACTGCAAAGCTGTCCGCAAAATTGGTAAAATTAACTTTACTATTACTAACATGACATATCGTTGCTATTCAAGGTGGTTCTAAGTTGATATAGTTTCAAACTTCCATAACTTTGTGAGGCATGCAACCCATTTGACTTGACCAAACTGTATATGTGTAAATTTGGTTTTCCAGAGCAGTTTAATGCGCAAACTTAAAATTGCCAATATTATTGATAAGCAATTAAAATGTTTTGGTGTGTCTGCAGGTGATCGTACCAACGTGGCCGGTTCTGACCTGTCAGACCTTCTCCCTGAGGAAATCGAGGCCGAGGTGAAACTGGCTGCTGAGATCTCCATGGGAACAGAAGTGTCAGAACAAGACATCGGCAACATTAGGCACCTTTGTGATCAGGTGTGTGTCCGTTTTCTATCATTACGTGTTAAGCTCAAGCGACTGTTGTGATGATGACGACATCCGTCTTGTCCTGAAACAATCATGTGGGTTTTCAGTCACTACCTCATCTGAACAGTCACATGCCACAGCTCCCACTCTTCACTACTGGATAGGCCTGTACCACTGATCTGATTGTTTATCTGCTGGCAGTTGTAATATGGATCTTTCCTAATTTGTCTCCCCTCAGGTGATAGACATTTCAGATTATCGCACTCAGCTGTACGACTACCTCAAGAACCGAATGACGGCGATCGCCCCCAACTTGACTGTAATGGTGGGTGAGCTGGTTGGTGCCCGTCTCATCTCACATGCTGGTAAGTGATTGAGAAACGCCTGCATGAGAAGCAAGCAAGCAGTGATGATGATGACATAAAGTCAACTTTCCTGAAAACAACTGATGCTTTTAAGTCACTACCTCATCTGAGCTTGCCTTAGAAGGATCTGTGTGCAGGTACTAGTGAGAACATCAGTTTTACACGTCTGTCTTGTTGCTTTGTTACCAAGGTTCCCTCCTGAATTTGGCAAAGCATCCGGCCTCCACGGTGCAGATCCTCGGAGCAGAGAAGGCTCTGTTTAGAGCCCTGAAGACCCGCAAAGACACACCCAAGTACGGTCTCATTTACCATGCCTCTCTAGTGGGCCAGACCACTGCCAAGAACAAGGGCAAGGTGAGTTAAAGAAAAAGTTACAGAGACTAAACGGCTTGTGACTCCTGTTTGATGGTGAGGAAATAAACTCTTGTTTTCTGACCAGATCTCCAGAATGCTGGCGGCTAAAGCATCACTGGCTATTCGTTATGATGCCCTGGGAGAGGACACGAACGCAGAAATGGGAATAGAGAACCGTGCCAAGCTGGAGGCCAGACTGCGGCAGCTGGAGGATAAGGGAGTAAGTATAACAAAAATATATTTACCATTTAGGACCATATGTCACATTCTTACTTTCACTTAAAAGGACAAGACCAACATTGAGTTGTATCTGTCGTTGGATCTGATTTAAAGACAAACTAGTGTTTTAGTCCACCTCTTGATGTTGATGGTTCTCTGCGCCTCGTCTGATCTTGTCTCCTCCACAATTTCTTTTCAGATCCGAAGAATCAGCGGAACGGGCAAAGCGATGGCACAGGCCGACAAATACCAGCACAAGAGGTAAATAGTCACAAAGGGCTCTTCTTCTTAGGTTAAATCCTGTATTTCCACATGTGAAATTGCTTAATACACATATTATTCTCTCCACAGTGAAGTAAGAATTTATGATCCATCTGGCGATTCTACTATTCCCTCCACCTCAAAGAAGAGGAAGTTTGAGGAGGTAGAGGAGGAGGAGGCTGAAGAGCCTAAAACGCCTGCGGCCAAATCCAAAAAGGCCAAAAAGGAGCCAGTAGCAGAAGGTGGGTTAATAATAAGAGTGAAGCTAATCCTCTGTCTCAATATCAGCACTGGGCCACGATTCTAAAAGGTGTTTTGAATTTTTAGAAGAAGAAGCAGAAACGTCGGCAGCAGCGGAGGAGACTCCCAAGAAAAAGAAGAAAAAGAAGGACAAGAAAGCAGAAACGGCCGTAGAGGAACCAGAGGAGGAGGTAGCAATACCAGAGGTGAAATAATGTTTTTAAAGATGGTTCCTTAAAGATATAGAAGTTTTCAACTGTTTTTATTCAGTATATTTTTTTAACCCATCCATCTTTTCTCTCTTTCCAGTCGACAGAAAAGAAGAAAAAGAAGAAGAAAAAGAAGGCTGAGGAGGAAGACGATGACTGAAAACAACAATTAAGTCCATGTCTGTGTATATATATTCTGTTAGTTTTTATGCCATTTTAGTTGTGTAATTCATTTATATCATTTTGAATCGATTTTGTTTCTTAACATCAGAAAGACTATATAAGATAATTGGGTCAACTTTTTATAACTGAGTGAAACGTGGAGTAAATCCCAGTGTCCAGTCATAAAGTGAGAAAAATGTAAATCTATTTTTTTTTTTTAAGATGATGAATAAGTTTGTTCTGTTTTATGTCTGTTTTCATTTGTGAACACATCTGTATCAGACATGATTTTTCCAATTCGGTGCAAAGCAACATGCTGACGACATTACTCAGTTTTCTGGTGACAAATGTTTTTATTGTCTAAGACTGTGGACATCTGCCCTGGGGAAATAAAACACTTTGCTCTAATTTTGTGGTTTGATTGAATACAATGTTGTCGTTTATAATTAGATCTCAAGTGAAATTTCATAATTTGTCAACGTGTAGTTTCCTCTAATAACTTTCTATGGCTGTTATCTAAATTCATGGGAATAAAAATGAGAAAAAGTATTCAATACAACATCCATTAAAATCACTTAATCAGCCACTAAAAGGCCACTTTCGCAATGATTGAACAATACATTAAGTGACTGCAAGTCTCATCTCAGCCAAGGAATTCCAGAGCCCTGGGGCCCTGATGTCAAATTCCTGGTCACCATTAAGTTACCAAACCTGATATTTGAGGTGGTTTGATTTTATTGAAGGAATCTTAAGATTTAGTCTAATTTTAATTGGCAGCTAATGAAGTCAGTTATGAATTGGAGAGACAGTTTCCTAAGTTACCAAAACAATTCTGTTATCCCTTAATGAATAAGAATTAATAAATACAATACACTGAATAGGTTTTAATCTTAAATATGAACGTGGGCTGCTAAAATTAAGCATATCTATCAATCTATGGGACATAGATACAAATTGTCTTGGTGAAAATAAAGAAAATTCATACATTTTTCTTGTAAATACAATTTAAATGCAAGATACATTAATTAAGAACATTCCCTGTATCCATCTCCTCGTACTACAGCACTTTCAGCCCATTTTTCTACATCACATGTTTGCACCAAACACTTAAGAAAACCCCTTGTTAGTTTAAAACTTAATAAAATACCAATAAATTCAGTTTTGCTTCTTTAAAATGTGAAGTTGTGATCGGCAGACATCACTGGAGGAGCGCCGATCCGGTCGGTGCACTGTATCTGTGCTCTGCTGCGGCGCCTGGCTCAGTAGCACATGGCTGAGCTGCTCGACAGGAAGGAGTGTGTCCAAGGAGCAGAATCAGACTGAGAAACACACGAGTCACTGGTTTATCAGAGAAACACACGAGGCAGAAACATGTCGCAGTTACAGGCGAGGTTCTTCACAAAGGACCAGAGGTGAGCTCCGAGTCCCTTAAGCCGAATAACTGGAGGGTGTTAGCATGCTGGCTAACTAGCTGTAACGTAGCTTCTGACCACTGTCCACATGCAGTCACACGCTAATGTTTTTAGCTCAGTTTATTCACTGAGCTAAATTATGCAACCCTAGCATAGCTTCCTGTGCTAATTGACAAATGATTCCACTAAATGCAAATGTTAGGAGTGTATTTGATTGACACAACCTCTGGTCTCTTGTATGTGTGTGTGTGTGTGTAGATTTGCTGTAGATGATGTTCCCTTCTCCATCCCTGCTGCCTCTGAAGTGGGAGACCTCAGCAACGTTATCAACCAGCTGCTGTTGGCTAAAGATGGTAAAAACAGACTTTATTCTGCAGCACAGCCTCCAAAAGCTGAATTATTTTATTAAACAATCATGACTTCCACTCACTATATGATCATCCTTTTTCATCCAACCTGTATCTATGCCTCTTATCCTATGAGGGAGTAATATGTTGAATATAAATGTGTTTGTATTTCCACAGCCTCCCACAACAAAGTGGACTTCGACTTCCTGGTCAGGAGTCAGTTCCTGCGGTCGTCGCTGTCCTTTCACATGGACACAGAAGGCATATCAACGGTAGGACCAGCCTCAGTGCCCCAACACGAGCAGATGTGCTGTGTTTGAACACAAATGTACAAATCAGCAGCATGATGATTATTGTGTGTCTATGTTTCAGGAAGAAGTGGTGGAGATCGAGTATGTGGAGCGGATCACAGCCCCAGAACCTGAGGAGTGTATAATGCACGACGACTGGATTAGCTCCCTCCATGCAGATGCTGAATGGTGAGATGAGAGGCATCACTGTCAAAGCAGCACAAAGTGTAGTTTACTGTATGTGTTGGAAATGTTTGATTGTGAATTTGAAATGCAGAAGTCCCATTATCTTTGCTGTGGCCACTTGTGTTTATGCAGGATTCTAACAGGGTCATACGACAAGACAGCCAGGATCTGGTCTCTGGAAGGCAAAGCGATGACGACACTGGCAGGACACACAGATGTAGTGAAAGATGTAACCTGGGTTAAAAGAGGTGAGCGGGACAAAAGTATAGACCTTCACTCTGCTGTGATGTGTCATAAGTTTTTCTTAAAGGTTCTCTGTGGGTGTTCTCTTGGCAGATGGCTTGACCTCTCTGCTTCTGACGGCCTCTATGGACCAAACCATCCTGATGTGGGAGTGGAACTCGGAGAAGAACAAGGTGAAAGCCAGACACTGCTGTCGGGGACACACAGCGAGCGTTGACACTGTCGCCACAGACCCGACTGCCTCAAAGGTAAAGCTGGAAAGAACAGGAAAGAAAAATGATACAAGTCAAAATCAGGCAATAATTCATGTATCTAATGTCTGTGCTGCTTCCTTTCAGTTCTGCAGTGGCTCCTGGGACAAAATGCTGAAGATTTGGTCAGCAGGTAGGTACCAAGAGTGATCGAAGGAGTCTTGAGCATCACTGAGCAAGAAGCAAATGTCAAGTGACCACTTTTTCTTCTGCTGTCAGTGCCCACAGATGAGGCAGACGAGGTTGAAGAACCTGCTGACAGACCGAGGAAGAAGCAGAAGACTCAACAGCTCGGCCTGACCAGGGTGAGGGCAGAACGATAAACTGAATATGTCTGATGCTACATGTGAAGGGATGTCAGAGTTTGAGGTTTTTATGTTGTCACACTGACACAGACTCCCCTGATGACGCTGTCTGGCCACAATGAGGCAGTGTCCTCCGTCCTCTGGTGCGACAGTGAGGAAGTTTGCAGTGCATCCTGGGATCACACCATCCGTGTGTGGGATATCGAGACTGGAGGACTAAAGACAACATTGGTGAGACCAACTGAGAAACACACGATGACAATGCGAAGGCAGAAATGACGCCAGGCTCTCTTACGTTACGTTTGATAAACTGACATTTTTGTCCTTTCCACAGACGGGCAGTAAAGTGTTTAACTGCATCTCCTACTCCCCCCTGTGCCGACGACTGGCCTCGGGGAGCGCTGACAGACACATCCGATTGTGGGACCCCCGCACCAAAGGTACCACTGTGCTCACAACCCTACAGATATTTTAATGTCAAAGATAATTTTCTCTGCATGTCGTAAAAATCTATAAATAAAAAAACATGTTTCAGCAGCTTTGCTATAAATGTCTCCTCTCTTGTCCAGACGGATCGCTGGTGCTGATGTCGCTCACCTCCCATACTGGCTGGGTCACCGCCGTGAAGTGGGCGCCTACACATGAGCACCAGCTGGTCTCTGGCTCCCTGGACAACCTCGTCAAACTGTGGGACACCAGAAGGTTTGTGCAGCGAATAATTCACTGGAGCCTTTGTTGAACTTGTTTTAATCAGAAGTTGGAAACATGTTCCCCTCTTTTGTACTTCTGCTACATCAAGACCATTTTCAATGAGAGCATAAGCTTGACTTATTATCAGCACTGTTACTGAATGAAAGGTTGCTTATGTCGAGCAGGACATCCTGTTCACTCTGCACATAAAGAGCTGTCTGCCAGTGTCTAGAACAAGCTTCCTGTCTTTGTCAGAATAAAATTTGGCTCTCTTCTGCAATAATCTTCTTGGTCAGAGGAATCCAGTGAATACATTTAACACCCCATTGTTGCCGTGTTGTCTTCCAGCTGTAAGGCGCCTCTGTACGATCTGGCAGCCCATGAGGACAAAGTGTTCTGTGTGGACTGGACAGAAAGCGGGGTAAGACACACCAGTAGTTCTCTTCAAAGATTCTGATGCCTCGCTTGAACTTCACACATGAAACCGATGTTTTCTCTTTTCTGTCTTTTAGCTGATGTTGAGTGGAGGAGCAGATAACAAGTTGTACACCTACAAATACGCAGCCTGTCAGACAGACGCGGGGGCGTAGACGAGGACTGCAGAGACTCCATCACCACAGATGTACAGAATGGACAGACATGCACACATTCACAATCAGCGTGGCAGAACTTTGAATTGTACAAACTTTGTTCTTCACTGTCCTGGTTGTTTTTACCCCATTCAGTTTTTACACATATTTCATTGTGGGGCTTCTTTGTTTCCCTGTAACTCAAGAAAACTATAAATTTATGTATTCTCCTAAAATGTTGTCACCTGGACTCATCGTTGCATTTCATTATATTTCTGTACATCTACTCATTCATGCGATTATCATTGGCATGTGGCAGTAGTGCAATGCTTAAAATCCAGTAGATACACATGAGGAGCTTCAGCTAATGTTCACATTAAACAGATTGGACAAAGGAGCAAAACTTGGCAAGACTGCTGGTTCCACACAGGCTCATTTAGAGAATTTCATAAAGTGCTGATCTCCTGATATCCAGCATGATTCATGCAAAGTGTTTGACGAACAGCAATTAGTGAACTTCTCAGCATGAAGGTGCAGAAGAATCTGCAGAAATGATGTGATGAAGTTGTGTCAAAGGAAAGTTTTAACATCATGAGGCTGTTGTGGAAGCGAAGGGACTTTTCATTATCAGTAAGGTTTTCTTAATAAAGTGCCCAGTGAGTGTAATCTTTTGTTTTTCCTCAAGTTAGAATCATTTTAAGCCAACACTTAATGACCATTTTTAAAAAAAACTGAATTAGCGAGTAATGTAATGAGTGACTATATGTATTTTATAATGAATAAACACAGAATATAACACTTATTTCATTATCCTATATTGTTTAATGACATTAGAGCTGGATCCCATTATGAAATGAGTTTGTATGAATTTAATTAAGAGCAAAGAGCAACAGGTTTTACTGCACGTCCACATCTCACAAGCAGATTTCATGCAGTTTGCAGATCTGACTGAAGTTAACTTCACATAAAAGTTGGAGGTAGTTTCAATTTGTTCATTCAAAAGTTAGTCACTTACTAAACGTGTGCACGCATCGCCACTCGAGACGATCTTTGGCGCGGACCTTCCCAACAGCGCCCCCGTGTGTCCGGCCGGCGCCGCGGCCACTTAGCATATCCTGTTGCAGTGAGTCAGAGGATGATGGTGTCCGTCGGGAGAGGAGCGTCACCGAGCTGCGCCTGAACCGCACACAAGGTACAGCTCAAACGCAGCTTTGCGTTAAATATCAAACCACAAGAAACGAAATGAGCCGGCTGCGTGGTGGATGAGTTTAAAAACGGGGACGGGGGGTTCGCTCGTTCGGCCACGACACTGACAGCTAACGGCTAAACTGCTGCTAGCAAACAAGCTACTTTTTCCAGCAGGTTTTCCTTTTTCCTGTTTATTTTTCTATTTCCACACCTCGTCTCTGTCTATTTGCACAACTGGGGCAAACGACGCTTTGTATTTCCTGTCTGTCTTGTGTGTTTTCTGCTGTAAGTGGACACCTGCTCCACAGACAGCTGTCCCCAGTCCCCCCCCCACCCATGTCTCCAGGTGGACGTCAGATCCCCAGGAACCATATTAGATTAGCCCGTTCTTTAGCCTGCAGCTACGTGATCCAGCCGCAGATAACCCGGGATAACAGGCTATAGCTCGGTTATTACCAAGTGGAGGAACAGCTGTCAGCTCAGAGCTCTCGGTTGGTGCTGATGGTTTGTTTCGTCTCAGCAAAATCTAACAGGAAAAACCCATCAGAGGTGAAGTAATGGCGTCTTAATCATTGATAGTTTGACTCACTCTAATTTACATTCATTGCTTGGATGGGAATCTGAACTTCAGAGCTGCAACTACATCTGCTTTTTGGCATCAAGCTCATCTAAGAGGAGAGATTTTGTGTCTAAACTAGTTTATATTTCTGAAATGTAAGACGTATAAAGGCCGGACAGGACTATGTAGTGGTGCCTAGAGTTCAAATTAAACCGGGTGTAATTGCATTTAGCCACGACTGCCTACTCCTGGAACCAGCTCCCGATGGACATCAGCAGTTTAAACCGCTCGGTTTGCCAGTGGCTTCAATTAATCACCCAGTCCTGCACTTTCATTTAATCATCTGCTTTATAATTAGTCTTTTTATACCGTCTATACTTTTGAAAAGACATTAACCCTTTTTTATGCTTGTAATCTCAACCTTAATGCTTCCTTTATGTCCGTAAAGCATATTAAATGGCCTGTGTATGATAATGTGCAATACAAATGCATTAGCATCAAGTCTGCAGCCCCTCAGATGAAGACTTGAACTTGGTCATTTAATCATCTGCCTGAATATCTCTTCTTTTTCTCTTTCAGAACAGAAAAGGGCCAATATCCAAGGATGGAAGGGTATGTTTTAACAGCAGTGGTACTGTTGTTATGATATAAAACGACTGTTGTTTCAAGCAGAACTTCACGGCCATGTAGAAACACGGCTGCCCCCTGAACCGCTGCTCTGTGTTCCAGGTTTGCAGGGGATATGCTGAGCGACAGCTCGGTGATGGCGCGCATGCAGAAGAAGTTCTGGAAGACAAAGCAGGTCCTCATCAAAGCCACGGGCAAGAAGGAGGACGAGTATGTGGTGGCGTCCGACGCTGACCTGGACTCCAAGCTGGAGGTAGGACAGGAGGAGTTTTAGGTTTGTTATTGTCAGAAACACTCGGCTCTGCGCTACTTTGGAAAGTAGCGCACTTAGCTCCACTGTTTGTAGCTCAGAATGCCAGTTTCAGTGTGTTGTCACAAGGTGCCCATTGTTTGCAGAGTCGTTTTCTTACCAGTGTGATTAGACGTGAGATGTCACTCGCCACATGACAGCTGTGAAAATGATGTCGGCAGGGTACAGCGTGTCCCTCCGCCTCTCGAGTCCTTCCTCGCCGGTGCAACAAATGATAGTGGACAGGCAGACACCTGGCTGGCATTTAGCTGTTTGGTCCAGTGTGACGGGGACGGGATAATGTTTCACTGAGATGTACTGAGAGGCTTTTGTTTGCTGTGGAACAAGATCAGGCCTCTTATGTCCTCCTGCTCTCACTGTCCCATGATTCCATGTCCCTGTGAGACCGACACAGAATGAGAAAACGGGACAGCATTGAAAGAGGAATAGAAAATTGTAAGGAGATCTGTCTTCTTCAATGTCATCTTGACCTCAAGCTTTCTGTGACCCAGCCGAGCACTAAAATCACCGGGACAAATTAGATTTGGAGCCGTTTCTGGACGGCAGCTTCACAGCCGTCCTGATTTTAATCTGGCTTTTACCACAGCTTTGCCTCAGTGCATTTTCAAATTTCATGTCAGCAGCTTTTACTTTGCAACCTGTCGGCTTCTTGGATGAAACATCAGATTAGATTTAGTCAATATTTGTATTACAAATTTTTATCGTATTGAAAGTGAAGTTAACTGCATTGCATATTTTATTTATATCCTTCATTTTCACCTGTGATGATGATGAGACAAGGAACCTCACAATTAGAGACAAAAGTAAAAGTAGTGATGGGTTCCTATATATGTAGTGACCACCATATTGCTGTGACACAGACCGAGCCACTACATGAAGATGAGCTTGACGAGTTATGCTCATGTCTCTAATAAACATTAAGGAAGGTGTGTTGTGTAGGAGCAGTCAGAGATGTGACACAGACAGGTGTTTAGCCTCTGCTGATGCACACAGGCTGAAAGTAGGTAGTGTTGATACAAGAGTTAATCAGTAACTCAACGTCGTCTCCTTCCTCTGCTCTCGTACTTCCTCCTCTTTATGTTCTCACTTAATAACAAAGTCTGACAGGTCTCAAGACGAACCTCTTTTATTATTTTATTTTATTATTTTTTGTGTGTAATTCTGATTTGGTTTGTCTCTGCAGTTCTTCCGTTCGGTTCAGTCCACGTGCACAGAGCTGCTGAAGGTGATTGAGAGGTACCAGCACAGGATCACACGTGAGTGACACAACTAATAACTAATGGTTATTGATGATAATAATCATCTTCCCTGTCCCAGATTCATTCATATTCTATGAACAAAGATCTTTACACTTGGACGTACACTTGGATTTTGGTGATTTATAAAATCCTTGACATTTCCTTGCACGACAGGCTTGTCTCAGGAGGAGAACGAGCTCGGCCTGTTTCTGCGCTTCCAGGGCGAACATGATCGGACCAAGGCGGGCAACATGATGGATGTCACCAGCAAGGCCCTGTGCACCTCCGCCAAGCAGAGGTCAGCAGCAGCAGTGATTATCTGTTAAACAAATGGATATGCAATCCATTTCAAATAATCTTAAACTTTCAAGTACTCAACCTTATTTTATTTTATTTTTTAAAGGATGGCACTTTGCCCACCACTGCAACGTTTGTACCAGGAAGTGGAGACGTTCCGGAGACGCGCCATCGCAGACACGCTGCTGACTGTCACTCGTATGGAGAAATCTCGCACAGAGTACAGAGGAGCTCTGCTCTGGATGAAAGACATATCCCAAGAACTGGACCCAGACACCTACAAACAGCTGGAAAAGTTCCGCAAGGTCGGTGGAAGGCCACTTCAACTGAAGATTTCTGATGTGTATCAATGTCAGTGATGTATTATCTTGTGTTTTGTCTTTCTGTTGTCAGGTCCAAGCCCAGGTCAGAGGGTCGAAGAGCCAGTTTGAGAAGCTGAAGAATGATGTGTGTCAGAAGGTGGACATGCTGGGAGCAAGCCGCTGCAACATGCTCTCCCACTCCCTCTGTACCTACCAGGTAAGTTCATGAATAGTAATAGTTGAAAGATGAAGTGTGGACCAAGCCTGTTGATGTGTTTAGCTGCTGGTTGCCTGTGTTGATCCTGCTGTCCTGTCATGGCAGACCACTCTGCTGCATTTCTGGGAGAAGACAGCCCACGCCATGTCTGCAATCCACGAGGCCTTTCAAGGACACGTACCATACCAGTTCACCACACTCAAGGTACATCAAACTAAAGAAGTGACTCTGAGGTGTTCTGTGACTGTGGTGGACGAACTTCTTGAAGCTGAAGCTTTTTCTTAAATACGTCGTCCAACAGGACCTGCGGGATCCACTGGAGCAGATAACGGAGATGGAGAAACAGTTGGATAAAAAGGAGAAGACTCTGCAGAGCAACACAGACAAGTGAGAACACAATTAACACACATGTTGGTTTCTTTTTAAGTGAAAATATTGTTTCACGTTATCAGAAAAATCTTTTATCCTGTGTAAGCTATTAACAAATCAAATATAGTCTGTGTCATCACCTCAGCTATTGCTATTTCCTCAAATATGAGGCTAATGGCATGCCCTTGTTTATTCTGTGTGTGTGTGTGTGTGGGGGGGGTGTGTGTGTGTGTGTGTGTGTGGGTGGGTGTGTGTGTGTGTGGTTCATGTGTGTTTGTGTGTGTGCTGACAGCAGTTACTTATGTAATTGTTTAGGGCTTTAGAAGATCAAAACGTGTGCCTCTTACCAGCAGCTCAGCATCAAAGAGAGGTTACTGTATCTCTAAATATAGAAAGCTTGATGAGATGAGGCACTTTTAAATTTTTTGTCCTTTTCTAATTCCCCAGTCTGGTATCCTTGGATGACGACAAGCCATTAGGAAGTGCCTCTGACATAGGTATGTACTGCCCTCCAAACATTTCATTGTTGTAGGCTATGACGGCACGCAACCCTGCAAGCTGCTTCTTTTTCTTCCTCTATTGTTTTATGATGTCTAGACTTAATTTAGATCCGTTGGTCTGGATGAATCAAGAGTTTTATTCTTTTATTTTTAATGTGCCTTCTCTCCCAGACACTGCTCACAGCTATGATGGAGACAGCCAAACCACTGACTATGGTAAGTGTGTGTTAAGAACATTTGATAGAAACAGCATTGTTAATGCACGAGCTTGTGTAAATAGTTTGAATGTGTACATTGCGATTCCTGTTGCTGACTTTGGATCGGATACCGTTTGGCTTTATGATACTTTGATCTCAGTGCACCAAAATGCCTCCACACCCACTTCAGGTGTGCATGATCTCAGCGGAACGCCAGCGCGCCCTGATGACGACCTGATGCTAATGGCCGGTGGTCTAACACTACCACAGCTCGCGACCCCAACAAGTGCCCCACCCCAGCTCCTGCCTCCTCCTCAGGCTGGAGATCAGAGTGAACTCTGGGGCTTTGGAAGCCTCCAGTCCAGCCTCTCTGAGCTGCCTGCCTCCGGTAAACCAGCTGCCTGTCTACCGCTTCCTCCACCTGTGAATTCTAACTTCAAGCTGCCTCACTGGTTCTCCTCTTCCCCTTTGACTTGGCTTGGTTGGAGTTTAACTGTCCTGCTCTTGATGTCTCGATTCAGTCGTCCTGACTGCTGCAAGAGGCTTTCTTTTCCTTTCACCTTTGTCATTCAGGAAGAACACTTGAACATCTGCTGCACTTCTAAGTCTCCTCTGGATATTATGAGAGTGATCATTAATCCCGTTGGCTTTGAAAAGGCTTTACTCAACATAAATGTCACTTCACTGTACTTTTCTCTTTTTCAAGGTCAAACTTTACCTTCTCATCTGCGTCTGCTGCTTTGTAACAAATTGACATGTTCGGCCTTTCCAGAATCAGCTGTGTATGATCTTATAAAGCTTCTTCTCTCTCCACCTTTTCCTCTCAAGGTGGTAGTCTGCTCTCGGGCGGTCTGTCCTACCCTGCAGGGATGGGGCTGAGACCTGATGAGGAGGACAGTGAGAGGGGTGACATGGCTTTCCTCAATGATCTCCTCAGCCCGGGCCCAGGGGCCAGCGATGAGTTCAGCAAAGAGTGGCAGGATGCTTTCGGGATGTTTGACCCTCCTACTGTCCCTCCTGCAGGGACGGCACCAACAGGCAGTGGGCAAGCAGCGTGTCCGCCCAGTCCCGCAGGCTTCCTGCCCTCCCAGCTGCTGGATCACAGTCTGAGTGCCACAGGTTAGTCACACTGCACTCTGCTGGAGGAAGGTGCTCACTGCACAACACTGACTGGTTAGTCTTTGTGATACAGCTGCGTTGTGGCATAAAGAATACCAGGGTCTTTAATCATTTCTCCAACCCTGCTTTGTCTTATTAGGCTGGTCAACCCCACCTATGTTTAAAGCTCCGCCCCTGCAGGCGTCTCCGAATCAGAACCAATCAGCTCAGTTGGCTCCAAGTTCAGTCGCTGATGGTAAGATCCTTCTCAGTGTGTGTTCTTGTCTCTACTTGTTGTCCTGACGGTTACCTTGTCACAAGATCACTAAGGTTTCCCTGAACAATCATCTCACTTTGCTGTGAAACAGTGTTAAGGACAAACAAACCCTTCTTCCCTCTAATGATCTCTCTCTCTGTGTGTGTGTGTGTGTGTGTGTGTGTGTGTGTGTGTGTGTGTGTGTGTGTGTGTGTGTGTGTGTGTGTGTGTGTGTGTGTGTGTGTGTGTGTGTGTGTGTGTGTGTGTGTGTCGTGCGCAGCTTCAGGTGGATCCAAAGACATGTCTGCCTGGTTCAACCTGTTCGCAGACCTGGACCCTCTTTCCAACCCAGACGCCATTGGACGCTCTGCAGATGAGCTGCTCAATGCCTGAAGCTCTCTCTCTGTTTGTATGTGCGTGCGTGCGTGTGTGTCTGTTTGTGTGTGTGTGTGTGCGTGTGTTACAGTGTATGATTTCCGTCCAAGGATTACTGCGATTTCATGACAACACCCAAGTAAATGATCTCACACTAACAGTGAAACACACATGCATTTCTGTTACAAGGAGATAAACAGTCTACGCAACTACACAACTGCAAATACTCTTGTTGATGTTACACTGGAGGATGATTTTCGACACTGGAGAAAACAAACTGTCAGTGGAGACAGATGCTGTTGTTGAACATCCTCCTCAGCTGGAAAAGACTGTTAGCACTACACAAGGAGCCACTGACTCCTGTGCACACAGCAAACCTTGTGCGGTTTGTGTTACTTTTCACTATTAGCTTTTGCAGTGTCTGTGGAGCAGAGTGAATGTTTGGGTTACAGGTTTATTTTGGACAGCATTGTGTGCTTCTCCGTCTTTCGTTCATGTTTGTGTTGTTTGGGTGTGGGTCAGTTTGCCGTGTGTACACATCACAAGGGACCCAGGATATAAAAGTCTATTTAATCTGTAATGTAGTTACATGTAGGAGCACATGATTGTCACCATGATTGTCACCACGAGATAAGACGGGACCCTGTGTCTGTCACTAGACTGAATTTGCACACGAAAAGAACAGTGACCCTCAAGTATCATGATGCTGGTTATCAGGTGGCTTGGTTCAGGTATTCTAGATCTGAATTACATGCAACCTCTACAGTGGAGTGTTTAATATGAAATGAGCTCAATTGTGAGGAAATTAAGCCAAAATATCCCAGATAAAGCTGCGGCCATCTTGCATTTTTGATTTCATTTGGATCCAGAGTTGGCGCAGTAGTTGTTTTTGGTCATTACTATGTTTTTATATCATGAAATAAGTAATTCAAACGGTTTTTTATCTGATACTGTTAATCTACTAATCAGCTTCATGATACTGGAAGGTCTTTTTCATGACGTTTGTGATGACGGCCCCCGGTTCATGACCTTTTCTTACCCTCATCCCTGATTCTGTTGGGCTGAACGCTTGAAACGAAATCATTTCCTGTCCCGTCGGTCGTCTAAATTTCACAATCACAACAGTCCAAGGCCAAGAAGAATGTGTGACGAGTTGCAACATTTATTTCAGTTTCTCTTGAAGGAAGTTTTAACGTTGGATTAAGGGATGTAATTATTTTAAGTGGGTTGAAATGCAAACCTAAAAATAACAGGACCTAAGATGCAGCTAAATGTATTTATTTTCAGATTATATCACTAAAGTAACACTGTAAAAAAACAAAACCACTGTAAAATACTTAATATTATGAGCTGTGTGTTGTATTTGCACAGATGGATTTTGGAAATATATTGAAACAGGATGAACACTGGAGAGTTGTTACCACCTCATGAAATACATGTCCTTACCTGTTGTGGATGAAATTCAGAATTATTCAATTTGTTTGTCGGGAAATCAACATTTATGAATGTTTATCTTTTATTTAACCTCCTAAAATGTATGTTATTGATAAAGTGGAAAACTAAAGAGGTTGAGATGTCAAACCCTGAGTGATTGTGCGATCAGAGTGCATTATGGGAAGGATTTCTTTGTATACAATCTGCACAGAAGTATCTGCTTTTCTACACAAGCTTTAACTGATGTCAGCTCGTGTGTTATACTTTGTACGGTTGATTTTCACACTTTCAAAAACCACATGAATGTATTTCTCAAGTCAATCACAGATGCTTCATTTAATTCAACTATGCCTTTTTATTTTGACTGGAGGAGTTAAACAGATGAAAACTTGGCAGTTCTGTTTTCCAATAAACTGGACAAGCAAACAGAGAATCATAGTGTTGAGTTTTCTTGCGTCGAGCCTCATTCCAAAATGCCGCTTATCCACTTTGAAAAGAAAAAGAAAAGTTGTAAATCAATCAGTATTTCCACGTTTGTGAATCTGTTCTTTCAAGCTACTTAGATTTTCTTGTAAACATGTTGAACCGTGTCGCTGTGGGTGTGATTGTTTCTCAGCAAGTGGATATCTCATTTTGGAACAGGACTCCTCATTAAACAACCATTTCTTGAAGCGACTGGCTGAAACGAATGACACCTCTTGACTACTGCTACAGGTTTACATCATCCAGGATCTCCGCCGTGTGCGGCTACAGACACAGCAGCTGTTGGTTCGCTCTGGTGCGGTCGTGTAGACTTGTTAGTGTGCGCTGAGGAGTTAAGTACATCTTCTCTTTTCGTGTCCTATTCACTACAACCTGAGATGGACGATGTGACCTATTCTTGATTAAAATTCTCTGAAGACCCAATTACACTCCGGTCTGATAAATAAATACATAATCATTCACAATAATGAGACGTAGTAATTCACAGTACTCAGCAGGGGGACGGGAGGGGCGAGGTTTGGGGGTGAGGGGTATTATATGGTACAATAATCGACTCATTCAGATACATATCTTTGTCAGCTGATAATACAAACACAGTGTGCCTCTATATTTACAGATCCAGTACATTCCTATCCCCACTGTGGCAGGCACAGTCAAGTGGTAATGACATATACAGGAGGACGGGCCCAGGCATGGAGAGGTCTGGGTCCCGTGTCACGACACTGCAGCCACCAAGTGTAGCTCGGTGTCGCACTTGGGGTCATGACCTCTCCGTGCTCAGGGCCCCGCAGAGCCAGAGGAGGCCTGTCCTGCAGCGGCGGGACCAGGCCCCTCTGGACATGCTTCACAACAACACAGTTTGAGCAGGACAGAAGGAAATCAGCTTTACAGTGACAGTGAGGGAAAGAAAAGAGAAGAGAGAGAGGAGGAACAGAAGGAGGGTGGTCGTGATGGTGCTGGAGTAAAAAAAAAAAGGACACTGCGAGCAAAGGCTGGCGCCTGGGAAGCAGACACAGGTCGAACACGCTGCACACATCATAGCCCTGGCCTGTGTTTCACATAGATACACACAGCGGCCAGCAGGGGGGCCCAGCTCGCTGCTACCAGTTAGTGAAGCAAAGGCATCAGCTTGAACCAGTTCCTCTCTCTGTCTCAGGCTGATTCAAGTACAAAACAGATGGTTTAAAGGTAGCGTGGATTCTGCACCTCCTCGCTTGTATTTTTTAAGACTGGCCCTGTTCTTCTGTGTGTATCTATGGCCACCGTAGTGCAAAGATCATGAGTGAACACGATCGCAACACTAAGCTGGTTTGGAGAAACTGAGCGGTCTAAAAAAATCAGGCACGTTTTCTTTACTTCTCCTTTTCACGACCCTTCAGGTTTTGCTACGATATATCAGGCAGCACCAGAATTAGCCTCTGTTGTCAATCTCTTGGTCGCCAAGGAAACCAGCAGCCTTTTTGTTTTTCGTAATGGAAGGCATATTTCATATCAAGAGAAATAACTACATATAGAAAAAGAGATATGTCCGTGGAAAGGCGCCATGGTATAATACGATGAAAAAAAAGAGTCTGTCCTTTTTTACCCTTTTCCTCCCAAAAAACAGGAACATAACCCGCACTAAAGGTAGAAGAAAGCGATGAAATGTTGGCTGCAAACGCCTGCACGGCGCTGCAGGGCTCTCGAGTCGTAGTTGTCTGAGGAGGAGAGGCAGTGGGAAGCACTTTTCAACAAGATCAGGACATCAGAGAGAGCGTAGCTGGCATGCTGAAGGCATTTTTTGGAGCAGAAGGGTTGTTTCCTAATTTCAAATGTTTTCTGATTTCGTTGGGAAGGGGGTGGGGGTGCTTGTTTTGTGGCGACTTGAGAACCTGGTCAGAAGCTCTCGGGCTCCTCCAGGAGGCAGGGCTGGGTGGACAGAGGCACGAGGGCCGGGGACAGGCTTCGCAGGCCCACCCCGGGGCGAAAGCTGAGCTCCGGGGCGGGGAGTAAGGGCTTGAGGATGCTGACAAGGCAGAAGGCAGAGCCGCTGTTGGGGATGAAGTTGACCTTGTTGCGGTCGGGACACAGGAAGGTTGGGATGTCCTGCAGAAGTTTGGGCCTGGAAACATCACAGTACATGGTGGTTAAGTGAGTTACATTAGAAAAGATGTACTGCAGATGAACTCTCAGAGAGACAACACAAAATGACTATTCTAAAATAAAACATCAAGCCCAGGGCAAGACACGTCTGACCCCTTCGTCTGGGGCCTGCTGACATCCTGTGAGATCTAACAGTGCATGATTTGTCATCCCACTCACATGGACTCCTCGAACACTTTGACCTTCTCGCAGCCCTCTGGAGGTTCCCTCTTGAACATGTAGCTGTTGTTGGGTCTGGGAGAGGCAGCGTACTTCGGCAGCGGCGAGTAGGGTCCCAGCTCTGCAGACAGCAAAGTAAAATCACGTGCATGAGTGTGGGCAATGTGCACACGCTGAGATGTGTGCACGTCTGTGCGCTTCATCACCTTTCTCCTCGTAGGGGCTGCCTCCACTCGTGTCGTTGAGGACGGTGAGGTAGGAGGGCGAGATGGAGTCGGGGCGGCTGCTGCAGTTGCTATGGTTACCGCTCAGGCCGCCCCCTGAGGGTGTCTGTGTGTCGATGCTGCGCGTGCTGCTGCTGCGCTGCTGCGGGGGGACAGGTGGGGGTGCACGGTGCCCATCTGGAACGTCCTGTGGCTGTACACACACACACACACACACACACACACACACACAAATGAGGTCACAATAACAATGTTGCTCTGAGGCTTAATCCCCGACCAGTGATGGTGTGTGAATCCTTAGGCCTCATTTATAAATGAGCCTAAACAGTGAAATCTTAGGGGAACTCACAACGATGGTCTCTTCCTTCTCGGGGGTGTCTCGGATGATGATGCGTTCTATCTCCTGGTTGAGGCCCTCCACGCTGTTGCGGAAGCGAGGGGCCGATGACTTGGATATAGGGATGGGTATCAGGATGGTCTTGGGCATAGGCGACTGCAGAACACATAAACACTGGGTTTAATACAGATCCTGCACCAGTTCACAGCTGTGGCGCACTGAGCACCTGACTTTCATCCAGCTGCAGTGAGCCGGAGATGTCTCACGCTCCATGTTTCTGTGTTTACTGCTCAGCCCACAGAGGAGAAGTTACAGCTGCACTTGTAGGAGCAACGTTACAGAAGCAAGAAACTTGGGATCATTTGCTTAATAAACACACGCACACAATGTCTCCTGCACACACCTGGGACTGGATGATAGTGTGGCTGCCATTGAACGGGGACTTGCGGTCTTTATCCCTCCGATGGCGGCTGCTGCGTTTGCTGCGCTGGAGCTGCTGACGCAATTTGGCAATCTGTAGATGTTCAGACAGAGAGAGACGCTGTAATGCAGACACAGTATAAACATGCAGTATTAATGGCCATGCAATAAGTGAAGACACACACACAATGCTCCGCTATTTATTTAACGACCCCCTCCAAGAAAATCTATGAAAACTGCAGTGTAATGAGGACAGTATCAAAAAATAAAAACACACACACACATCGGAGAGTGCTTCTCTCCAATTGGTTGTTTATTTGGCCCAAAGAGCAGAATAAAACACTGACCTCCTTGAGCTGGTCGGTGCTCCCACAGGAGGCCGAGCGTTTGTGAGAGCCCCTCCTCCTCTCATCTGCCCAGGCCCTGGGGGTCTGAGACACACACACACACACACACACACACACACACACACACACACACACACACACACACACACACACACACACACACACACACACACACACACACACACACACACACACACACACACACACACACTGGTTAGAACAAAATGTGAAACACACAAGCATTAAACAGCCAAATCATGAGACTCAACCAAAAGAAAAACAGACTTGGATTAATAAACGCACAACAGGACCAGTCCTAACAACCTAAAACATCTTCATACTGTGACTTCAACGACTCCAAACCCAAGGGTCCTAAAGATAATTAACAGGGGCTGGAAAATGATCTAATTTCAGCTTGGAACTTGATTTATTTATGTCCTTTAAACATGTGAAAAAGATAGTTCTACTATTTTCTTGCTTCAAGACACAAACACTGAATCTGGAAAGGCATCCTTCAAATGAAACGTTGAACGTGAAAATGAAAACTGCTGATGAGTCATGTCCACGCTGGGGTCGTAACCTGTGATCGCTCCATCTAAAGCTAAAATGTTTGGGAAACACTGCCCTGTAGAGGAGCAGCTCTGAGGCTGCTGTTATAATCACAGTGGCACTGTTGACAGTACTTAACAGCAGCAGTAAAGAAGCTTTAGTGCAGTTAAGAACGATTACAACAGAGGTGTGTGTGAGGGTAAAACTTCAGTGTTAGAAGTAGAACAGCAGATATGACCTGAGGCGACATTATAAAGAGTGAACGTCTGTTTGACATGGGTTCGGTTTAAAGTCCGTCACTGATTGACAGTCAAGAGGCAACGAAGCGATGATGCAAGCGTCTGCAACCTCTCTCTGTCTCTGTGCATTGATCGTCTGCAGCATAAACACACATACAATACATCCGGCGAGCGTCCAGTACGACTTTGTCTGAACCGGGGGTGGACAACATTTCAAAACACAAAAATTGATTTTCACACAGCTTTCTTTTTTTTTACAGTTACAACATATATTTGATAGAAAGCTGAGCTGCCATATTCACAAAGCACCATCAACACGTGGCATGCCTCAGGGCTCTATTCCTGGACCACTATCATTCCTTATTTATATACCAGTACATTTTTCACAGACATTGGTAAAAGAAGCAGACGCTGCTTTATCTCAACAACAAGAGAAACGGTTGCTGTAAAATTTTCTAAATATTAACCAGATACAAATTGAAAGATGTAAATTCTCACCTGCGTCGCTTTGTCCCTCATGTAGGGAGCGTGTTGGTCCTGGCTGTCGTCCTGAGGCCAGGGACCTGTCAGGTGAGAGCCAGCGAGCGCGCCCTGCGAGGGCCACAGCTGGACTCGGTGGCGGGAGACCGAGAGGAGAATGAGGAGCTGCGAGCTCGGGCAGGGAGGGCGGGGGGACGCCACAGGGCACGGAGGAGGACCACAGGTAGGTGTGGTGGGTTAAGGCCACTGATGCTGTCTGAGGAGGAAGAGGAGAGAGAGAGGTGTCTTAATGAGTTGGGTCTTTAGATGTAAACAAGTCAGCACATGGTAAACACATCAACAAATCAACAGACACACAGTTGGCCTGTGGGATAAGCTCATGGACGTCTTGCTCTGTCTAGGTTTGTGTGCATTTGCATTTGTGTCTATGCGTGGGTGTGTTGCCAGATTGATGTTAATCCATCCTGGGCAGAGCGGATATGCCCCCGTCTAAGTCCCACACAGCCCCCTGGGTTAATGGCATTAGAGCAGCTTACAGGGATGGCGGGGGTGGAGGGGTGGGGTTGGGATCACTGAGGGCAGGTGCCTGATTCTGACCAAATGACCCCGATGCACTGCTGCAGCAGCAGGTTCTGCCTCGGTGCTCGGGTCCACCTGTGGCAGCGTCAGCACATTCTCATCGCAAATTACAGCTTCGCATTGGAAAGGAATAAACATGAGAATCTAACAAATGCACGACATTAAATTCTGCTATCTATCTATCTATCTACCTATCTATCTATCTATCTATCTATCTATCTATCTATCTATCTATCTATCTATCTATCTATCTATCTATCTATCTATCTATCTATCAATAGTCACCATTTCTATGATGCTGTTACAGGAGATGCAACAACAATGAGGAGAAATGAACATTATAAACACGCACACACAACCTACAGGTTCCATGGATGGATGTAAATCCCCTTGCAGGAGACAGAAAGCTCTAATATATGTATTTTCACTGTGGGTGTTGTCTCAATGGGAACTGAAAAGCCAGCCAGTCCTATTAACACAATCCTGCAGATGCAGCATGTGTGCACACATACAAACACACAGCACCGACTGGCAGAGCTAAATTTGGCAGGGGCCTTGACCAGCGCACATCACTGTTGCTAGGGAACGCTGCTGACTGATCTCCATTGACTGCGCTTGTGTGTGTGAGTGTGTGTTAGTAAGTACACATGGGTTTGGGCGATCAGCAGTCTAAACGCCCCTCCTCTCTTTATTTTGACGGCTGATTTTCCTGTTTCAGACTGTGCCCACGAATCAGCAGTCTGCTACACCGCACTGCAGGCGGACAGTAACGCTGTGTGCGGCTGTGTGTGGCTGTGTGCGGCTGTGTGTGGCTGTGGCTCAGCCTGCTGATGTATTTCTCTGCATGGATTCACAGTAATGATATGCAGAGACGTTACTTGGCAGTATCTCGGTGTCACTGTGAAACAGGTGAGTTCACACTGTGAGGCCGACTTTATTGATCTGCTCGGGGTAAAAGTGGCGGCTCCCCCTCACACACACACACACTCACACACACACACACACACACACTAATCAGTTAACACAGGATGTAAATAAACACTTTCATCCATCCATCGATTTGGTGTTTCCCAATAAAGCCTAAAAGGACGTCCAACCAACACTCAACAAAATAACTATTGCAATATGATTTTCATCAATAGCCATATAACAAAAGTCCAACATATATCAATATAATGCTTCTGCATTGCACAAGCACAGTGAGGAGGTAATAACAACAACATGATAATATTATTAACTAATTGATCTACCTAAGATTAAACTAAAATCTGTCTTTACACTTAAAATAAATAATAATGTGACATTTAAGATATTAGAGCAGAGAGAGAGAAAAACAGAAAATATTCACATTTGAGATTTGGAACAAGTGAATTCTTGGCAATTTAAATGATAGATATTTATATTGATGATAGATTATTTCAGCTTTTGTTTATTCACTTGCTTTTGCACATTTGACTGCCAAATTCAATCAGAGCCTTTTGAATGCAATGGAATATAAATGAAAAGGAAGGAGATCACATGAAACTGCACTTGTTTATAATAAAACCTGGTTATGAATTGCACAATAACACTGGTGAGTAATGAGGATGGCTCCGTGTGAGTCACATCTCCCAGCAGCAGCCTGCTGTGCTGCAGAATCTAGGCCAGACGTGTTTACTATAGCAGAGCATGCAACAGCAGCTTTATCACAACAATGCATGGACCCACAACCTCGCATGACACACGAGCACCGTGCACAGTGATGCAGGTTGGGTTTAAATGTGTGAAATGAGAGGAGGAGCGCGCTCACCTGCAGAAAAGAGACCTGCTCATCCAGGGAGCGCGGAGCTCCACAGCAGCCCCCCGGCCCCCGTGGGTGTTTGCCGAAGATGCTGCCGGGCAAGGCGGGCGAGAAGGGACCAGGAGAGGCGGCTACAAGCGAGGGGAGCCTTCGTTGGAGAGAATCACAACCGGGCAGGACATGGTGAGGACAGCGAGACGTGGTCCCCGACTCAGGAGGTGTCAAAATGGGCGTCGCTGTGCTCGCACCTCGCCTCCTCCTCCTCCTCCTCCTCGTCGTCGTGGATGGATGTTTTTCTCTCCCCGGCTGATGCGCAACGCCGCGACGGACCGAGGCGCACGGCGGTGCGCGCGGTGCTCCGGGAGAAACAGAAGAAACGTGGGTTCTTCTACGAGCGGAGAGGAAGACGAAGAGCCGTCGGAGCTGCAGAGGCGAAGGAGAGGAAGGTAACGGAGGGAAACAACACGGACATGGAGAGAAGGTGATGCTGGCCTCGGCTGACACGACGGGAGGAGGACCAGTGTGAAGCCACGAGGGCTGAGCAGGCACACTGCTGCTGGGCGCTTTCAGAGTAAAACACCCGCTCCTTCCAGAGGGAGAGTTCACCCAAAACTGAGAATCCACTCATCATCTCCTCACCACTGTGTAGATGGAGGTGGGGGGTGAAGTGTCACACCTCTGGACTCTGGTTGCAGCCAATTCCAATGCAATTGAAGTAACTGAAGTAAAACAACAGAAATAAAACAGAAAATGCCTCCATGCTGTTTATGTGGTGTCATCCAAGTGTCTGTAAGCCCAGAGATTCAAATTCCACTGGAAACGAGGCCCCCAGATGATCCACATTTATTGTTTAAAGATTTATAGTCCAGATCATGTGTTTACACTGTGCATCTAGGACCATGTAGAGACACAACGAGGAGGGTTAGAGTTTAATTGAGTTCCCATTGATTGATTCACTGATAATAATCACGACGGAGCTAATAAACAGTGAGATCTTGTGTAAGTATGATTACATTCATCCTAAAGTCACAGTAAAACGTGGCACCATACAAAGTATTCTCATTTGTTTTTATTCTTCTTATTATAAAGATAATATTTTTACTAATACACGCACAGTGCAATAACTATGTAACTTGTCCCTTTCCCTGTGTTTACTTGCACATGACAAATAAAAGCTCCTGAAACAATATGATTATATAATTGTAAATGCTAGTTTCATACTATTTCTTTATCTTATCACTACTGTATTTATTCTAATGTTACTTCTGGGTCTATTGCTTCCCTGTATTTTTTCTCGCCAGGTATTTTTTATTTTATTATTAAGTGTAAATCAGTCCATTTCCGGTCTCATCCGGGTTACTGATGGTAACTTGACGCTGTGACGTGTCTCGTGCTGATGCTGCAGTTGCTAGGGCGCGTGGAGCAGACGGCGCAGAGGAGAGGAAATGTCGCCCTCCTGTGTCCACTTTAGTGAATTACAGGGACTCTGCGGGAGCCAACATGGCAACAACAGAAGAATCTTAAATTATAAATATTCAGTGTTTATGTGAGTAATTTAAATACAATAAGTACTACTACTAATTAGTACTCGTCTGTCTTAATTTTATCTTTTCAAGATTCAAGATTTAAAGATCTTTACTGTCATTATACTCAGGTACAATAAAGTTGTAGTGTACAAATATATATAAATGTTATTCTGTGATGCACTTTGTAACTGTGTAAGTGTGTAATTGCTATACAAATAAAGGTACTACTACTACTACTAATAATAATAATGATGATGATGATGATGATGATGATAATAATAGAAATATCTTTCAGGGAATTAGTTTGATAAAAGTAAGTTTTAGCTTTGACTTAAAGGAAACCAGCCTCAGGCTGGTTTCCTTGAAGGTGTTTCCTCAGGCAGGGTGTCCCTGGGTCTCCCTGGGTCTTTCTTTCTAAAGCTCTGTCTCCTTTTACTCGAGTGTCTGGAACAGTTCATCATTTTTAATTATAATTAATAGATAATTATTAATGATTAATAATACACTAGCCTTAATAGACTTCTATATTTATCCATGTTGCAGACATATGATGGATGGATGGATGAATGGATTTAAGGGATATAGTCCATACCTTGTGTTTTTTACTGAATACACACATTTATTCTTCACAAACACGCGTTACTCCTTCAGACTCACTTCAGTGCACGATCACAACTACATGTTTTTCAACTACATGTTTTTTCCTGCGGGGTGTTGTGTGCACAGTCTGCGGCACGGTGGCGCTGTGACACCCCTGCAGACGGTGCAGCAGCGCCCCCCACCGCCACCACCACCCCCCCTCCAGCTCAGCAACCCGACACCGGAGACGAGCGGTCCAGACAAGCCTGGAAACGAGGCGTTCCCCGCCGCCCTGCCTGTCTGTCTGCCTACCCAGCGGAGCTACGAGACCCAGCCGAGGACCCGTCGTCTCCTCCCCGGACTAATGCGCTCCATCCTCGGGGAACCAGCACCGCATCTCACCGTAGGCGCGGTCCTCCTGTGAACCATTTCTCCTGCGGATCGTGAAATGTGATGGGACGCGACAAACTCACAGGCTAGCTATCCGGCTAACGCCGTTAGCTTCGGTGGCGGTCCTGACCGAGCTAATTGGCTAAGGTTTAAATGGTGACTTCCTGTCTTTTCTGTCGAGGGATCGGATCTTTTTAATGAAAGTGTGCATCTGAGAATGTCGCGTGTTTAGATAGATCAGCGGCGCGTTGGTTATTTCTGGGATATTCCGCCTCTTTGCCCAAGTTTCCCAGCTCCAGACGCTCGCCCCCGGGGGCTGCTAGCATGTTAGCACGCAGACATGGACGTTGCTCGCTGGCTCGCTGCAAGAGGCAGATCCGAGAAACAAGTTAGCCGCTCGGTCAATCTCCCCGCTGGTCCCCGCCGGCTGCAGCGGGTAGCACGGCTGAGTTCACTTTAGTTCGGGTTAGTTAGTGCTAGTTAAACGAACCCGCTTGACCCGACGACAACAACAACGCAGCGGCGCCGTTTCCCCCTTTTCGCGCAGCAGCTCTCAATGCGCTGTTCCACGCGTGAAGGAGCAGATCACGGTATCGAGCAGAAATCAAAGTGCTGACCGGAGGAGAAGCGAGGAAACCCGGACCCTGTGCAGCTCACGGACCCACAGCCCGATGTCCACTGTCATGGCTGCGGGCCGGATCACCATGAAATCACTCGCCAAATTCGGCTTCTGCCTGACGATTCTCCTGACCTCCGTGGCTGGTAAGTGGCTGATTAGTAAACTCGTTTATGCCAAATGGGTAAAATGTGCCTCTCATAAATTCTCTGGGTCTGTTCACGTAACCGCTTGTCCGTGCAACCTTTCTGATCCCCCCCCCTCACATCAGGTTCATTGGGCCTGGACCAGACACTAACGTGGTGTCCATCAATCACACACTTATCCGTCTCCTCCATCTCCTCGCCTGCAGGAGCTCATCACACACAGATAGAGCAGTGAGTGCCCCCCCCTGGCTCCCTGTTTAATCACTCTGTGTACAAAGGCCTGGAAAAACACTGCCAAACATACCGCAGTCCCCGTCTGCCAAGTTGTGCCCCCTGCTCAAGACTCTGGGCTGAGGCCAGGCTTCTGGGAGACCTTGAGCATGATAAGATAGTGGCAGGGCTGCACAGAGATGGAGGAGCGGTGCATGCTGGGAGGCAGGGGTGGAATGTGTGGGAAGACAGGGAAGGTATTTTACAAGAGGGGTAATTTAGGTGATAGGAGTTCAACACCAGGGCTCCGGCTTTGGCAGCGTGTGAGAGAAGAAGTGGTCGTGCGCAGCCTGGTTTCCTCATCTGAGTGTGTGGGCGCCGAGGCCTGTGTCAACACATTATTCTTAATAATGTATAATCATTTCTGTGTTATTGTTGCAGGTCCCCTCCCTTACGTTCATATCAGCATCCCACAACGATAACTGTCTGAATACCCAGGGCTCATTACTGCACGCTGAGTGGCCGTGTACTGATTTGCAAAAAACACTTGCCTTTAAGAGTGTTTTTTTTTAAAATTCCCACTTTAATAAAACGACAAGAAGCAAGGACGGTGATTGTCGATGTGGCCTTCCACAAGAGAAGAGGAGGGGGAGAGGAGGAGAAGCACTTGAAGGGAAGGTGACAGGAGAGAGAAAGAGAGTGGATCTCATGAAGCGCCTTCTGAAGAATTGAGCTTTCATGCTGTGACGTAGGAATCATTATAATCAGCAAAACGTAAAGATGTAACTCATCCACACGGTAGATTCCTCACTGCAGAAATACCATGGCCTGTGGATATGACATGCAAACGAGTCCAGAGTGGTTTAACGACTCCGCTGACTGGCAGCGGATTGACACACTCGCTCAATAATCAGTCAGTACTAGGACGATTAATGGGTACTTAAATGCAAGCGTGCCATGTAAACATCCAATAAATCCAAATCGCAGCGCTTTGCAAAATGAATTCAGGCTGCCGTCAGACTTAGTTGGCGTAATGACTGTAAAGAGACAGGAGTCAAAGCACTCGGTCCACGCTGCCGCTCCATGAATGCAAAGCAGAGACACCCCACTGCCTGTTCCCTGGGATGAGACTCGTAATGATGATGAGGGGAAGCAGGCGGTCTAATAGCCTGCAGGAGCTTGTTAGTCGTCTCTCTGACCCTGCACCATTCCCTTTGCTTTCTCTCTCTCTCTCGGCTCCTCGAACATCGCTGCCGTCCCATCATTCCCTTCCCTCGACTTGCCCATTACCACGGCTAACGTCCTTTTTGAATTATCATTCATTTTATTCCAACTGCCGCGTGTTTAACCTGTTTGCAGCTGAGCTTGGGTCATCGTTTCGCTCCCTGTCCCCTGTGACTAATCGGTGTGTGGGCGTACGCCTGCTGCTCCAAAGTCTGGAGTGGAAATGCTTCCAAACACAGCACAAGCCGGCACACACACACTACCTGTGGTGTTATCACAGGTATTCTTATGTCGTGCCTTTCGTTTGGGGCTTTTATTTACCCCAAGTCTTTATCAAGTAACCTGCAATAATGTTTTCACTGTTGTCCCAGGTGAGCTGGAGGTTTGGGGGTGTAAAGAGGATGAAGAATTAGACCATAGCATAAAAAGGAATGCTCTTTTGCTCTGCTTGTCCCAAACCCCGAAGCTGTGTCTCGTACGCCCCGTGCTGTGGCGTTGACAGTCCCACTGTTGGACAGCCGTGCCGTCTCCGTCCAGCCGCCCCGGGGAGTATAGGGAGGGGGGGGGGGCTCTTCGAGATGTCAGCTCTGCGGTCACATCAGCGGCTCAACAAAAAGTGAAGTTATTGGCTTGAGATTACAAACTCGTGCTTGATGCCTTCGCATCTGTTTGTCAGCGTAGATTGGAACCAACACAATTTGGTGCAGTCTGCTGTCAGCCCCGGCATCTCATCATCTTTTAATGGCGAGGTTGGTTGAAGAGGACCAGGATCAATCAGAATAACTTATGTGCAGAGGAATTTTCTTCGCTCACGGGCAAATCGCAGCAGAGATGTTTCAAAAGCAAGGAAAACATTGGCTGTAACAGTGCAGAGAGGGTGCAAGATATATCCTTAATGCACCGTAGGCTGCATTAACACATTGGCATCATTCATTTAAGTGTGTTGCCAGGTATTAAATTGATCATTGATCGTCCAACAACAAGGGGAGCAAAGCTAAATTGGTGCCTTACTCTTTTAATTGGACTATTATTCCCTTGATAAATCATTTGGCCTATAAAATATCAGAAAATGCCCTTCGGTATTAATTAATGTCTCGGGAGTGTTTCCAGATAATAATGTGGTGTTTTTATTTTCGTGACCAACAATCTAAAAAGACAGGTTGTATAGAAATAACAAAAAAGCAGCATATTTGTAGATTACTAGAAATTCAGAGACTTAAAACTACATTTATACATTAATTATGTGTGAAAACATACATGTGATGTTAACGTATGTGTTAACCAGAGCCCAGTGGCCTACATTATATAGATGCATAACCGCTGCAAGTGCATCATGGTCTTTTTGGGTTGTCATGCAGCATCCTGTTTGGAGGTAAACATACGGTATTGTAAATGGGTGAAAGGAGTTAAATATAAAATTCTAAAATCATTTGTAAAACTACCAGGCGATCACTGCGTAAGAGTAAAAATGGGCGAGGGGAAGACGTGTGCTCGGTATTTGCACAATGGGAGAAATGCAATCCAAACTGTAAAGTAAGGAAGTAATTGGCAGGGCTGAAGGATGTAAAAGCACCACACCGCTTTTGATTTAATAATATTTTTCATTCGGTGCACATTGTGAGATGTTTCATGAGATATCCACGAGAGGAGATGACACTGACTGCAGCTAGAAACAGGCCAATGATTGGTGGAATGGAGGCGGGCTGGGAGGCCATTTGGTCTCTAATACAGCCAGCCTTGTACTCTATTAGATGAAAAAAATCAATGTCTGTTCCTCTCAGTACCTTGGTTTGAGGTCTGAACGGAGGTAGAAGCGAAGCGAGGAGATACAATAGGACAGTGTTCAGTCGACCTTCTGGTTTGGCAAAAGGGAGAAATTAGGGGATGTTTTAGAAAACAAAAGGTGCAGCCTTGAGATGGTAACTCAGAGTGACAGCCTATGATTAACACCAAGTGTTCTCCTTGACAAGCACAGACAATAAGTCTAGAGTGTGCAATAAATGCTGCTCACAGTATGGACTCATCTGTTTTTGCTAGATAGTTTTCTTTTTTCATTTTCATGAATATAAGTACGAATTACTAGTATTTTTGTTTTTATCTTGTGTCGTAGCTGGGATGATAAATGTGTGACTATAGCTGCTCTATCTAATGTTTATGTCCACATCAGAACAAGAGGCAGTTCTATGATTCATTTATTTTAAGAGACATCCCAGAACACAAGGTGAAGGGCAGCAGAAGTGTAGTCCTTCTTATTTTGGGTCTATTTTTCAGTTTATCTTTCGAAAGAACTTTGTAAACCTCTCACTTTGATAAAGGTTATACAAATACACTTTAGGATTATTGCTTTTTTCTCAGGTTCATCTTAATACTTACTTTGCAAAAAAACAAAACCGGTACAAACAACCCTGACATTGTGAAAACATACATAGGATAAGAGCCGTATACATTTGCAGCGTAACGATCCACACGTCCGTGACATATACTGATTCCAGGTTTGTTTTGTCTGGTCCAAACTCTAAAACCTCATAATATTCTCTTTACTATAACCTAAGAAAATAATGAAATCTCACAATTAAGAGACTGGAATTTTGAAATTTGAGTAGTTGCCAGAACATTTGTCTCTTCGTCTGCTTCCTGATAAATTGCTCATCTCATCCTAAAGAGAAGAGGTCATAGTTTGTCATCGCCAGGTCTCACAGAACAGGTGAAACCTTATCATACCAGACAACCACAGGCCTCCAATGGAGTGGGTGGGCGTGTAGTGGAAATCAGCCTGTCAAGCCAGTATGTAACCATCAAGGCTGCTACGATATTCAACAAGGAAGTGATGTTGTTATAAACAAAGACTAAATTCAGACACGGCCTAAAACCAAACTTTTGCTTGTTCATAAATAATCTGAGATTACACCCCCCGTGGTGTGATAGCAAAAACCACTTTGGTCACTATGTCATTTGTGTTTTCATCACATATTCAGGAAAGTTAGGGTACAGAGGAGGAGGAGGGAGGCTGCCGGGCTTTGGTATAAATGCATCATGGTCAATAATGGTGGCCTCTAAGCTTTGAGGGCTGTATAAGCTGCAGGATTAGCATAACTGTACCAGACACAGACAGACACAGACAGAATGGTGGTGTTTTTAGGGGGTGGGGTGGTGGGGTAAGGTTGGCAGACCCAGGGCAACAGATGGGATAGATTAAAGCCCACTTGCCCCCCCTCCCAATCTTTAAATTCAACCAGGGGACTTTGAAAATTGGGGGTGTCAGCGAATACCCTTGAATCCCATCCATCCCACCTCAGCAACAAGCAGGCACCCAAACAGCAGCAGGCACGATAAGGCCCGTATCTGCCTCTGATGGCTGCCGGTGTGCAGCAGGTTGAGTGTAACCAAAACACAACCACTGCACATGGGCCGGTCGTGCCTCTTTGGAGTTGGTAAATGTTTTGGCTGTGCACACATCCACCATGCATGACAGCACCAGGGTCTCAGGGTGAGGGGCGTCCGAAAAAGTAACCAGCAGCACCCAGAGAGAAGCAGGTCTTTAATTAACAGCCCTCATTTTTAATTAACATTGCAGATTCTCTTCATGGCAGTTTAACGGCAGTGGCTGTTGTTGCCCAAGCAAGAGAGCACAGCGTGTATACTACAGTGGCTGCGGACAGTCTATGCAGGCCTGCAGCAGAGATGAGGCGTGCACGGGTGCATCAAACACGTTTCAGCCTTTGGTCAAGAGCTGCTCTCCTTTTTTTTCTCCTCCCTCCCTCCCTCCCCCACCCACCCTCTGTTTCTGTCTCTACTCTTGGATGTGAACCCGGAACCAGTTGTGGGGAGACGACAGGCGACACATCAGTGCACTGGGGGACTTCTAATCAAGTCCCAGACCGCCGTGTGTTGCATCGCTCCCGTGGGCCTTGGCAGTAGGAAGGAGAGAGCCAGATTAGATCGCTGTTGTTTTTTAGCAGCGAGGCTGAGGGGAAGGAGGTAGTTTGAGGGGGCGGGAGGGTGCACTGAAGGCCAATTGGGGGATTAGCAAATAACTGGGCCATGGGTAAACACTAAGCAGTGCCCGCCATCATCCAATGAACAGGCTCGGAACAAAAAACTACTCCGAAGCCTTTTGATATGACTACCCCCCCCTCCCTCTCTCTCCCTCTCGCTCCCTCATCTGCCTCACTCCACTGGCCTTGCCTGCATACTCTGACCCACAATCCAATACTGCAGTGGAAGGCAGGCTCACTCAGCGAGCTCTACAGAGCAGAACCAGGGACAGAGCCTGCCGCGGCCAATCAGAGATAAAATGCAGAGACTGGAATCCAACAAGAAAACACAGAGTTTAGTCAGAGAACCAACAACCAGTGTTGTGCAGAGCTGCAGACACACATCGATGAAACCTGACGACAGGAACACTCCCATGGTTCAGACTGCAAATGAGTAGTAGAGCCTGGTTCCCTGAGGTTTCAGATCCATCCCATGCTGCACTGTTCTCCTTTCTGTTCAGTGTATTGAGCTGCTAAATTCAATAGATATATGCCAGAGAGTGAATAGCCCCCTATTTTGGCAAAGAATCAGGAGGAAATGGGAATTATAGAAGCTGCTGTGTGATCACTCTGGGCTATCCATTTATCTCATGCACGCTTGTTATGTGCACCCGTGCCTGCACAATGAAACTATTACACTGTTGCACGTCAGTCAGTGTGTCATAATGTTATTTCAGTCAGACAGCCGGTCATGGGTTGAAGTCGGGCGGGGGGTGAAGGGTTAGGGGGATTGTAGACATGTTTCTTGGCACCGTGCTCAGCCTTAGGTGACACGAGACTAAGTGGAGGATAAAGTTTGAAACTAAAAGCTTATTACCACAATGCTTGATACATACTACACCCCTAGTAGTGATTATATACAGGGATTGGCTTTTTGTGTTATATTAATGCAGCAAAAATGAACTGAAATAACCTTTTCCTTTATGACAATGAAATGCAAAAGCAAAAAAGTTGTGAATACAAACTCCAAATCAGTTTCTAGATAGAACGAACGCCCTTTATCTGCATTTTTATTATGAAGGTTTTCATTTCACCCAGTTGAGTTCCAGTGAAAATATTAATAATTGATGTTGTTGTACGGCGAAAGGAGATACTCTGCTCTATGGATCTATTCTCCCAATCCTGTCTATGGGTGTTGTCACTGGCTCTGCACTTCCTTCTATTGTTCCTTTATGTTCGTTTGTTCCTCCTCGACAACTCAAGCCCTCACTTCCACCCCCACCCCCCCCCACCCCCCAATCCCTGGGTTTCAATACTTAGAAAGGAAGCAAATTTGAACAAGATTATTGTTGAGGCTAGTTTTTTGTTTGGCCCTGCAACTTGTTTGATCAGGCAGCGATTCAATATTTTTTAAATGTGTTGAGTGTGAAAGCCAAGGAAAGAGCTGAGTGTTTCTTTATTTGAAATTTATAATACCCAAATAATAAGTCAAAGGCTTTTTGTTGGATGATCTTCTCATATAATATTGTATCAAAGAAGTACATGTTCAGTTTAGAAAGATAACAGAGTCAGAATTGAGCTGTTTGTGCTTTTGTATACATTCTGGGTGGTATTTAACTTAATCACACAATTTCTGCCAACAGGGGTCTTTCAGTCAAAGTGATATCAAAAGACAGAATTTGAAGATGTTGTGAAATAGCGTTGGATTCACCACCATTGTCCTCACTGCAGTCATTCTCTCCGGGTTAGGTCTCCTCCTCTCCACAACAAATGGACCCTGTGATTAAATCCAATAAAACACTGAATAAAGCAGCGCTGGGAGAATCAATGCGTTGCACACAGCTCTACAATGAAAGAATGTTTCACCCATTAGAAATTGTTTGAAAAGAAAAATCAATATCCAGCAGTCAATATTAATTGATTGACGTGACAGGCCGGTCTGTTATAGATTCGTCAGTGCAAATTTGATTTGTTTTCCAGTATTACCCAAAAACATCTGTACATCTCTGCACTGCTTTTTGGCCAGATTTCCTTTTTAAATGCTCCATCAGCTGCCGAACTCTAATCCGAGCTGATCTTCCCCCTGTAACACAGAAAAGATTGATAAAATATGAATGGATGTGTGGCCATCATCGTGGTGCTCGTTTTGGGGAAAGTCTTGGTTCTCTGAGATCAGTTATTTTCTACATCTTCCAAGCTAAGAGCTAAAGTTTGCTTTGGGCTAAAATGGAAACACGAATGCTTTTTTTGTGTCTTTCATTTCATGGATGTAGTCGGGTTAGTACAAGTTTTTTTATATGAGGTTTGTTTTGATAGATCGTTGGAATTATAGTAGAATCTCTCCACACGTATGATGGCTGATACAGTTTAGCAAATGTATGTAAACCATTTGTTGGTCACTTTAACCCAGAGCTTGTTAATGTGCTGAGAGAAAAAAAGGCATGCAAAGGATGATCTGCCCCACTGGGAATCTAACCGCTAACCCTGGCAGTGGAGTCGGCAGCTCATTGAAATTCAGTTCCCTCATCAAAATAAAATTCCACCACATATTTAACCCTCAGTCTGAACTCGTTTCCCACTCTGCATGTACACCGCATGCCTCCCTGTGTGGGCAAAGTCAGACGAGCAGCGCGGTGGGCAGAAAAAGGCCCACGGGTCGAGGGCAGCCGAGACCCACAGTACACCGGGGTTGATGGCTTCATCCGCAGATGGGAGCAGAGGAGGAACGCTGGCTCTGTGCCCGGCAGAGCTACCACTCCATCGCGTCACGCTCTGCCCACACAGGCGAGCTTGACCTTGGGCAGAGCACAGCCGCTCTCCTCTCCCCCCCACCTCTCCAAAGCAGACTCTCCACCCTCAACCCCCTTCCCTTCCCGGATGGAGGAAAGGGAGGAGCTGGGAGTAAGGGAAACAAACTGGCACGTCATGTTTCCCTTATCTGAAATGACCCACAACGCACGTCATGTACACACACACACACTGACGTTGGCGTTAACTATTTCTTCCTGGCGCGGGTCTCTGTCTCTCCCTCAGACCATCAAACTGTCCATTCCACAACTGGCTTTTCTCTTCAGAACACAATTTGACATCCTCTGCAGTTCCTCCGTACTTCCTGTAAACCCAACATGGAAAACAAACTTTGACCCTGGGTTATGGATTATTTCAAGTCGTACAGAACGAGATGAGAGCTTGAACTTGTGAAGTTTTTATGACAGCCTTCTGTATGTTTTAATGAGAGTAGTTTTGCGCCATTAGGTCCACTTCTCCTCCGCGCCTCTATGTGTTGTGTCCTTCAGGCTACAGTTTAAATTGGTATTTGTATTGATCTTTTGGTTTGTGAGAGGCAGCAGAGTCGGCTATTTTTCATCTGTGAATCCTTCCTGTGTAGACAGACACAGCATCAATCTGTTTAACACACTAGAAATGCACATGGATGTTTTTTTTTATCAAATTCTAATGTGTAAATATGTGTGTATGTGCTTGTGGTTTGTTATGTGAAGGCTGATATGAGGGACTTTAAATTTACATCAACATCTGGCTGAAGATTTTCATCCAAAAATGTGCATATTAAGAGTCACTGTCTCTGTGGAATGAGAAAACAATCGATAGAGATGTGATGAAACAGCGCAAATTAATGGACATCTCTTTTTTCTTCTCTCCTCGCTCCTCATGCTGCTCATAACCACAAACTCAAAAACTCTCCCCATCTCGAGAGGCATGCTGGCCTCTTGTCATCACATTTACATTCCACACTCGATTCCTGTTTTTGTTAAAAATGAGCTTTGACTCAGCTCCAACCTGTCTCTTGACTCTTCTTCACAGCGGCGCAGGGCGAAGAGAGGGAGTGTGCCTTCACGGACCAGCAGCAGCAGTTGGGGGTAGATCGAGTGGCGGGGGGCGAAGGTCGGGTCTCCCCGGAGAACACAACCATCCGATGTGCCAAGGGCGGCCACTGCTTTGGCTTGTGGGAGAAAAGTCCTCCAGGCGAAGTGCGGCTGGTCAAACAAGGTACGATAGGAGAGTGTCTACAGTTCTACATCAAAATGCACAAAGGAGCTGTTAAGTTTTCACGCTGCTCTCTTTTTTGTTTTTAATGTTTTAATGCTACATGTATAGTGTGTGTAATTAATTTATAAGTACAGGAAACTAATAAGTGATGATTGCCAAGTCATTTCACGAGTTAGAATGCCAAACATTTGATGGCTCCAGCTTCTCCAGGGCTGGAATTTGCTGCTCTTCCTCGTCTGATCCTTTCTGACATGGTCGGAATGATTCAATGAGAAAGTAATGTGCAGATAAAGTCATTAGCTCCAGTCGTTAGTTAAACTTTTAAATACAAATATTTCCTTTAGGCAGCTCGACACCACGGCTGGAAAATTGCTCACCGATTAAGTTTTGAGTGCTTTGAAAGAGTCAAAAATGTCTGTGAGCAAACTCGTTTTCCTGTCGGGGATATACACACATGCTATAGTTTAACAGGAAGGATACACAAGTCCCTGGAGCTACAATAAATATCCTCTCCTGTTTACACACTCAGCAGCAGCAGCTCCTTCCAAAGGGAACACAGATAACACTGAGATGATATTAGACATATCACCTGTTTTTGATTACAACAAACCATTGAGAGATTTTAGGAGATTTGCATATGAAAAATAGGGCAGTCAAAAATAGTACTTCCCTTTGCGCCAGGGCTTTAATGTGGCACTGACGAATGTTTTAACAGCTTGACGTCAATTTCAAAGACCTTGACAACTTAGCTGTGTTTATAAAGCTGGTGTCTTATTTTCTGACAAAAGCGTCATTGGGATATTCTTAGAATTTGTGTTATTCTAATACTGACATTCAGCCAGTTCCGACCAATCGTGAGTCAGCTGTGAATCATTCAAGCTCCCCATGTTTTCATAGCATCAAATAACGAATCATTCAGCCGCTAAAATCAAAAAACGAGAAGCCCAGTAATGGCACTGACTCTGCCCCCATCATCTCTCAACCTCTGCCCCCCCTGTCTTCAGGATGCTGGACCCACCTCGGTGACAACCAGGCCTGCCGCGACGACCGCTGCGTGGTGACCAACCTCCCCCCGCAGATCCAGAATGGGACCTACCACTTCTGCTGCTGCGGGAGCGACATGTGCAACGTCAATTTCACCGAGGACTTCCCGATGCCCAGCCCCACCACAGCCCAGCCCCTCTGTAAGCACACGCTTTAGTACACCTCTCATTATCTAACGTTAGATACACGCTCATCTTGGAGTTTCACTCTCCAAGATTACTTTATGATCATGTTTTTCTTTTATGGTTTAGATATTTAAAATGTATTTCTTGAGTATTCATGTAGTTTATGCTGACCGTTCTTTAAAAAACTGAAATTAACCCAAGAGGAATTTTAGGATAATGAGAAGGTTGATTTCTTAAATTGAAAATCTGTGTGGGCTAAGAAATGAATTTAGACTGCTTGTATGATGGTATTACATTCTGCTTTTTTCAGAATTAAGTGGACTCAAAGAGGTGTTTTTAGATTCAATAGAAGAACCAGAGAGAATCTGTTATACAATCAGGGAATGAAATGTTGAACAAGAGAGAGAATGGAAGACTTTCATGCCCCCACAGTTGTGAACCACAAAGCTATTAGCAGGAAAGAATGAATGGATGTTTGAAATCATCTGTACCTGCACCTACGTACTGCCACTTTCTCACTCCTGCTCTTCCTCCTCCTCTTCCTCCCCCTCCTCTGCCTAATCATTCAGCCACAAGGCTTAGAACTGAGCCTCCTGATCACCGCCCGTTATAGACACCGACAACTGCGAGGATGAATTGGTTTGCATTCTCATACCGATTAGCTGATTACATTTTCAGTGTCCTCACTCTGGTACAGAGTCGATCTTATAAAGGACAGTGAGTGTGGTTGATTCCTTTTGCAGCAGCGCCCGTCTGTTGTGTGTTTCAGGGAGTTGTTAGGTGTGAAACAAGGCAAGCAGATGTATTGTTAATTGTTCCTTCCTCTTAAGGTTTAGCTGTGAATGAAAGCAATGTGTGTGGTGACGACGGCGGCGGCGTTGGTGGTGGTGGTGGTGGGAGGAGGAGGAGGGAGAACAGCGGCGGCGGCAGCAGTTCCTCATCTCTCCTGCCTACACATAAACACATACACACACTCTACCATCCATGTCGTCTCTCCGCATTCCACGGATTACGAGGCGTCTGCTCTATCTGCCTGTCTGCGGGCGTGTCGGTGACTGTTCCACTGAGTAGACAGATGACGAGACCTAGGCAGGAGAAAGTTAGTCGAAAATAACCATTTGGTGTTAGAAGGATAGTTGATTAATCAGTAAGATTCAAGTTTGAGCTTTTATAACTCCAAATTCTGTTGTTGTTGTTGTTGTTTGTTTTTGCTTGAGTGTTAAGTCCTGACGCGCCCGGGCAGATTGGTGCCGGTATCATTAGAAGTCAGAGAAGGTTTGAGTCACCTGGTTGGAGTGATCTTAAGCCAAGAATCACAGATGACGACTTTTGACGACATAGTGAACAAAGAGAAATCACAATAAAAACACCCTGTCTGTCTTTGACGTCTAGAAACATGTTAGATGCATTTTCCTTCTCCCCCCAAGAAGAATTTAAAAGGAATAGCCTTATTTTTCTAATTTATTAGACCATCTCTTGTTTTATACATAAAATCTTAATCTGGATTCTGAAATAATGATGATATGAAGAACTAGAATGGCCCTCGGTAGAGCACATACCTCCTGATTGGATCCACACCAAACTTCAGTGCCTTCTTCCTTCGGTCATGTCTCACTCTCGTCATGAAAATCGGCTGAGTAGTGATTGTGTAATGCTACAGACTAACACACTCACAGGCAAACACATGGAAATACCCATGTTAAGTACAATTTCCTTATAATCTTGCTTAAAGCACTTTGCACATCTTGGACTTGATGTTACTGTGAATATCTAAGATAAGATTTTGCTGGCGATCTAAAAGCAGACATTATCTTTACTAGTGCGACGATTGTAAACACCTTCCTCGTGTGTGTCCGGGCATGTCGGCGTGTGTTTGTCAGACGGCTTCCTGTACAAACCTCCTGTTGATTATGAACTACACGACCTTGGCGTTTGAGGGGAGCCTCGTCAACCCCATGTCTGTGTCAGAGTGTGTGCGTGTGCATGCAGGCTCATGCTTATATGTCAGTCAAAGCCACCTTGAGGTGCTCGGAGCCATCAATTATTGATAACGCTGGTATCTCACGGCAGCACCAGCGTGTTGGCTGATGTAACAGATGCAGGAGAGCATTTGTGTATGTATCTGTGCAGCTGCTCTGGACTTGTGCAGAATATAGAGTAGCAGTATACGAGAGGAAGTGTTGGTATATTTATGGTGCGTGTCTCTCTAGAATAGCCCTAAAGCTGATGCAGTCGCATTAATCACAAGTACCAGACAGCCGAAACTGCAGCCACCCCAGCTAACTGCTCCTATCTGCTCCTGCAGCCACATTGATCGAACCAGCTCTCCCGTGTTCTGCTTCTCTTTTTGTTTCTCCCTTTTTGCTCTCTCCGTTCGCTTCCCACACATCCTCCCTCTCTGTCTTCCTGCGCTGCTTTCCAGTCTGCTGGCCATGCTTCATGGTTGTTTGGCATAATTGATGTTTTTCTTTTCCCTTCATGCGGTTCACAGCATGCCTGTTCATCTGCAAACACACATACTGGCATACCCAAGACGCTCAAATGTGCCGGCGCTGTCTACTATTATTGACCCGCTATCTGGGAAGGAAAAGAAATACAACCGACTGTACTTGCCGGTCGATTCAAAGTCTTCAGTCACATGCAGAAATTCTTTCAGAGACAGATTCCGACCTCAAAAATGGTTTATATGCTGAATACATTGAGATCTAAAATGCAAAAGTGGTTAAAAACACAAGTAACACACAGTAACAACATGTGTAAATGGAGATAAAAAAGCCAAGAGGCTCCTTGTAAACAAACAAACATTATATTTACATTCAAGGTTACTCACAAAACCAACTGTGTTGTTTCCCTGGGGTCCAATAAATGTGTTGCATTATTTAATTTTTTACTAATAATCATGAATTTCCCAAAGCACAATACAAACAGAACAGGACCCCACAGACTCCAACAATGAAATTCCAACAATATGTTTAGAATATAATATAATGTAGGTGAGCCATTTGCCAATAGGATTTTTTTATAATAATCTGGGGAAGTTTCTGAATCAGTAGAGACTGAATTCCACATTCTGGGACATGCAGAAATGTTTGAAGACTTCAGGCCGTAACTGTTGATTATTCCAAGTTTGCCGGTTGTGTAATGGTGATAAACATGCCGGCGTGGTAAAGAGGGAAGGCCAAGTGTTTTTGAAATAACAATATAAACTATAAAACCAAATGTCACATTCACTCATTCACACACAGTTTAACAATCTCTTACCAGCGTCTTATAAATAATGTTTCTACCTAACTTTAATCCTGTAACGTCCCCGTTTCAATAGGAACTTACAGACTTCCAGTGACACACGGGTGTATTTCACATGTGTTGTACACGATGGCATCGGACTTTACAGGTGTACCTAATGAACTGGGAACACGGTGTTCCTCTTGCTCCTGATCACTAATCAAAGTCCAGCGCACGGATTCCTCCATTTGCTCCTCCTCCATAAAGGTCCCACTTTGATTTGTGCTTTGTTTCTGATGTGTCTCCCCCTTGTAGACCCCCGCACACTGCGCTACGAAGAGATGGTAATTATCGCCCTGGCAACAGTCTCCGTGATGGCTGTGGTTGCTGTAGCAGCCTTCTTTGGTTACCGCATGATGCACGGTGAGTTGCCATGGTGCCACGCTGTGAGGAAGAGCACACATTCATTATTCAAGGCTGTTTAAATGTTTTTCGGCAGAATTATAATTAATTCAACAAATGGAATCAGTGCTGATCTTTTGTTTAAATGTATCTTCGAGTGTTGCTTTATCCCTGAATGCTGAACAGTTTGTTTCTATGTTAACAGGAGGTGGTAAGCAAGGTCTGCACAACCTGAATATGATGGAGGCTGCTGGCTCCGAGAGCTCTCTGGACCTAGACAATCTCAAACTACTGGAGGTCAGTGTCCACACTGGTCTGTCTCGCTCCTTTTCTTTCTCCAGCTTGAAATATATTTTTTATCTTTGTGCTCAACAGTCCTCCGTTAATCAACTGACTCATTTTGTCTTCTGGCCAAGGAAAAAGACAAATAAAGCCCCTTTCCCACCGGTCTAAGAACCCACTAACACTAACATCTGCCTTTTGTCTGCAATGGGAATGGATAGAATTGGCTTTAACTCCAGGGTCAAATGACTCTGCAGTAAACGCAGGTTGTTTTCTTTTGCTCCGGCTTCGATCGGCAGTGATGGAAACGCTAGTTTCTTCTTTATTTTGGGAGTCTAGATGCTGCACTTACTTTGCAATGTACTTTTTTTAGCAGTACATTACTGCTTCTTAGTGGTACTAGTAGTGATGTACATGTAGTTATGTGAAAATGGCTTTAAGTCATCAGGGCTGATTACATCTTTTATTCCTCGAATGCCTGTGGGCTCGCCTGCTATTAGCACATGATAGCTTGTATCATCGGTGCAGGCTTGTCATGTTCTCACTGGCTGCAGCATCTCCACACACAGGGAGTGTAGTGTGTCATGGAGGGATACAGGAGTTACAAACAGAAAGGAGAAACCAAAGGCACACAGGCAGAAAATACACCCCAAATACATCAGGGTTTACGGTTACGTTTGTCGTTTTCAATGTGACTTTATCACCCGATCGAGGCAGGACGCATTAAGTGACAGATCCGGGCGCACCGAAATAGGAATTTGCTTACCCTGATACAGGATCCTGAAAACCCGATATGGAAGTGGTCGAGCATCAAGTTGTGATGGGAAGTCAATGGAGTGGGGATGATATTCAGCCACAATGGCAGTGAAAGCAGGGATTCAAAGACAAACGGGAGAAATAAACGCTGCCACAGGAGATTGAACTTTTCTATAACAAAAACTTTTTTCAGTTATTGAGTTATTACAGATCAAACTGCCTTGTACAAGGTGATATATTTTCTGCAGTTGAAAGACTCAAATCAATTAAAGGCTATACAAGCAAATTCATTAGAAGAAGAATGTGTGGTATTTTTCAATCTAGGTCTTATTCTTATAACCGTGTCCATGTGGACTACAGGTCAAGCTTTGCACTCAACACGTCTTTTGTAGAGATTTGTGAAATGCAACTGTGGCAACACAGTCTGTGTTCGGACAAAGTGTGAGACTTAACAGATACATGTACATTTTACGTAAAATGTAAACCGATGCAAATGGCTACTTTAGAAATGTTCAGAAGAATAGCTTGTAAAGACTTTTTGCAGCCACTTCAAACCCAGTTTAATTTCGCCCACTTTCGCTTGTAGGTGACCTCGAGTTCTGCAATATCTGGAGTTTGTTTTGCACACACAGCGAGTTTAAAATCTACCCTCTGATCTTCAGTGATATTCAAGTCAGGTGGCCTTGTGAGGGCTGATCCAAAAGCTTGTTGTTAATGGTGGATGTTGAATTCCTCTTTGGATCATTGTCCTGGTTTCGAAAGCAGGGCAACCTCCCCCATCTACAATGTACGGATACAGACGAAATCCCATCTCCTCTCTATTAATGCAACAATATTCTCACAATGTGATTGCTTCCCTGACTCATTTCTACAAAACAATCACACAGAGCCCAACATGAATTGATGCAGGAACACTTGCTGATATTCTGTGAGAGCAATTCTAGTTTCCATTAAGTTCAGGCAAAAATGAAACAGGTGGAAGAGGAAATCAATGCAACTCTGGCAAAGAAGAAAACCTCTCTGTTCCAAAATATAAGAGTGGTGTCGAGGCAGGGAGTGCGTGTCCTCTCATACACGTTGATATTGCACAGCATGACACATTTTATTAGACCAATCTCGCGCAGCGTGACATTTAAACTTACAGGCCTGTCGCGCCGTTTAAAGGTGCCTTAAATCGACGGCGACGCACGGTCTGACACGAGGAAATGATTTCAAGGATTTATGGACAACTGAAGGTTTTAAGGGCACCAATTGCCCGGATATTGTTTTTCCCAAATCTCCAAAATGAACACATTTATACCATCTCGTCTTTTTAAACTGCCAAAATGCTCGACGTACGTTTTTCTACCGAGGATCAGAGATCTGTGCTTTCAGTTACACAACAGGAACATTTCCGACAACATCAGAAGTAAACACTGTGTTGTCTTATCTGTCACATGCAAGTTTTCAAGTCTCTGCAAGTTTCTTTTCATCCTCAAACAAGGCGAAGACAGTGACAGGAAGGCAGGAAAGAGCCTAAGAGCTGTGGTATGCTTTCAAAAACAAAAAGGCTGGTTTGAATATTAGCTACACATCTGAAATGTGAATGGCGTGGTTTGATGTGTTCTACGTGAGAAGCTGCCTGACTCCGAAAATGAGGCGTCTGCTGCGCATCCTGACGAGACGGAGCGGCACTGAACGTGATGATGCAGCTACAGAGAAGACAGAGATGTTTTCCCCCCTCTTTTGACATCTATTGACTGCGTTTCAGACCAGAGCGCAGAGAGCAATGTCCTTTCAGGCAGGACTTGTATTCAGAACGGCGTCCTTGTGCCTTATCGAATGCAGGCGCACGTTCTTTCACATCAAATTCATTGCAGCGGGACGTGGGGGGAGGGGAGGTGCCAGCGAGACCTACTCGCAGACAAAACAGCCGTCCAGTCCTTTCACAGTGTGTTTTACAGCCAGACGTGCGGGCGGAAGTCACACAGATACAAACGCACTCCTGGATTCATGTCTTGCTCCCTTGCAGACGACTTTTCAAGCAGAATGTTTTGACCCTAATGTCACGCTGTGCTCTGCTAATTCAGGGCACTAATTGAATGATTTGGAACTGACTTAATGCCATTTTAACTGTTTAACCCTGCTGTTTGCCTGCTGTTTGTAATTTAGTTTATTCCCTCACTCCCCTCTGCCTGCTTGTTTGTCTTTATTTATGTTTGTACCACTCCTTCTTTTGCTTCTTTTAATCTGTAAAACAATCTGTCTGTGTCCAAATAGCTCGAAGGAACAGAATTATCACTTTATTCTGGATGTTTTTTATGAGTCAAGCAAGTGCTAAAGAAAGAAGTGTGTTAATAGTCTCCTTCCCCTCCCCCCACGACTGTTGTTTCAGCTGATTGGACGTGGCAGGTACGGTACAGTGTACTGTGGCTCTCTGGACGAGCGGCCGGTCGCCGTGAAGGTGTTCACCGCGGCCAACCGTCAGAACTTCCTGAACGAATGCTCCATCTATCGGCTGCCGCTGCTGGAGCACGACAACATCGCTCGGTTTGTGGCCGCAGATGAGCGCACCGGCCCAGAAGGACGCACAGAATACCTGCTGGTCATGGACTACTACCCACATGTGAGTACTCGGGCTGTATGGAGGTTTAAATCTGAAGTGTGTGTGTGTTCAACGGAGACCAACCCCTTCTCTCTCTCTCTCTCTCTCTCTCTCTCTCTCCTTTGGTTTTAGCTGTTCTAATCCTTAAGGTTTCAGGCCCTATAGAATTGATGAGGTTATCCTTGGTTATTCTCCCAGCATCCCCTCGCTCCACTGCAGGACACACTGCAGATAATCAGTTGCCGGAACTCTTTTCATCCTTGTTCCTGCAATATTTCAAACTTATCTTTAACAAAAAGAAATGGCCACGGTGCCGTGTCGTCTCATGAGTGATTGCCATCGGTGTCTGATGCGTCGGTAGGGAAATGCTGCGTTAGCGTTATCAGTAATCGAATCCAGCTCTGATGCTGCTGCAGGAGAGCGAGCAGTGATCTCTGAGTTTACACGGCACAATGTGTGTTAAGTGTATATTTTAAATGTGCTGTCAGTGCAGCAACCATTGCAATGTGGCAGAAATATCAGTTTTATTGAATATTAAGTCTGAAACTATTTGATTTCTCAGCGCATCGGCTAGAAACTGTCAGAAACCACTGACAAATGCCCTCCATAAATATCCCAGAGCCCAAGATGACATCTCGTTTGATCAACAGCCCAAAGACAATTCATTTACAACAATACAAAAGAAAAAACTGTTAACATTTATCATGGGTGTTATATAACTGACAAGAGTAATTATCAAAATGAATTGCGACTTGTCTTAACAATTGATCGAATGCCATTTCTGCACTGAAGAGGTACATGTCACCTTTTTCCTGCTCCTGCAGTTTACAGACCTGAAAAAAAAATCAAAGACAGACAGAGCAGAATCATCATAAATAAAAAGTATAATCATCTCAGCTTTTTCCAACGATAAATAAACATGCAGCTGAATGAAAATGTCAACACTGACAGCGGCATGGAGGAACTCTTCAATATTAAAATGGCTGTACCTCAGAACTGAATATGTTTGCTTTCCAAGCCTTCAGCCTCATAATTACCCCGGCCAGCCCATGAAAGGAGCCTATTATGCGTCGTAACCATTACTCTAATACACATTGTCATGGGAACGCAGTGCAAGCCAGGCCAGGGGACTGGGACACATAATGCATTCAAGTAAATGACGATATCATTTATTTAAAACGACCAGATCTAATGTAATTTTCTTTAGTAGCGGATACGCGAATGGCCTTGTGATTGATTCCTAGGATAAACAGTAAGTGTATGCACATGTATCTGTATACTTTTGGTTAGTTTGTGTGTCAGAGCCCAGCCAATAATCATGGCTGATGGAAGTAACTGAGCAAGTAAATAATTTAGAAGCAGTAGGATTTCTGCTAAACATTTCTGCAGACTTGTTGATGCTCCTCCAGGGTTTAAAATGAGCATCACAACACGGGTTGTTGTTTTTCACTCAGACATAAACAGGAAAGAAGTGAAACAGATCTGCTCTTAGATGAAGTGAGAGATATGTCCTGAAGTTATCCGTCACATATTTTGCGAACTGAGCTGCAATTTTCTCATCCTCCCATACTCGTCTGACAATATAACCGTGTTTGGCTGCTCCCCAAAATTCTTGTTCGGTTGGACGTCTGTACACAGCTCGCTCTCCCAGCGGCCACCCGTCAGCTGACTGAGTTACTGTAGCGAGTTGATTCCTCTTTGACTCACATTCTTCTCACCATAATTGTTTTCTCCGACAGTTGATGTTTCTCAAAATTAGATTTTTTTTGTAAGCTCATGATATGTGAGGGTAGTCCTGATGTTACCGACCCTCTCTGCACTGCGCCTTTAATCACCAGTTAAACCCTGACCTCATATGACAACATCTTTATGACAAGTTCTCACGCCATCATTTCACATTTAATGTTTTTCTCCTGCAAAAGCATCACAACTCAGGGCAGGTCCAAGGTCTTTACTGGCAGTGAAATATTCTCTAAGTCAGCTTTATTGTAGATCTCTGCCCCCTCCTCTGGGGGATCCACTCACACGGTCAGCAGCCTTTTAAAGCTACAAGATATATTGTGAACCTAATCTCTTGTCAGGCTTGAAACAGGAACACCAGAAAGGTGTTGGCCGAAGCTGTATGAACAGCAGCTTATTAAACCAATTTTGAGCGACTGACCTGCTGTGCACGTAGCGCTTAGTTAGTCTTTAATAAGCTCAACCAATTTTCCCTTTATAAGTGTGACTTGATGCAGAATGTTGTTTCCTGCTGACTGAGTTACTCCATATTCTTGTCCGTCTCCTCTGCCCCTCTCTCTTATCTCTCATCTCCTTCCCTCATGTCTTCCTCAGGGCTCACTGAATCGCTACCTGGGCGTCCAGACCAACGACTGGATCAGCAGCTGCCGGCTCGCTCACTCCGTCACCCGTGGCCTAGCGTACCTGCACACGGAGCTCTTCAAAGGAGGTGAGCTGGAGGACGTATGAACCCCTGCAAGCGCCATGGAAACAAAAAGCTGAAGAATTGAGCGTTTTTTTGTGTCTTTAGCTCAGTTAGCTGAGATTATTTAGAGAGGCTTTAAATAGTGTGTGAGTGTATTACTCACCCTATTCCGTCCCCCTGCCTCACTGAGCCTTCTTACTAGCAGCACACTGCAGCTCCACGTGGGTCTGTTTGGCTTGGAGCACCTCGCATCCCTGCATTTTGACAAACACACACTCACACACACTGCGTCCACGCCCAGCCATGGGTATTTATAGACTGGCCTCAAGCTAGGCCCAGAGAGAGTGAAAAACGGAGAGAGGGACAAAGTCGGGGGAAGGAAGGCGAGATAGGGATTCAGATCGCATGTGAATATTCCTGCGGCTCTGTGAAACGCGTCTTCGGATGGAGAAGTGACAACTGAACCAAACCTCCACTGTTCGTTTTCTTTTCACTTCACCAAAGCTCAGGCTCAGCGCTCGCACGCGGCCCTGCTCCTGCTTTGCCTTCATCAGGACAGATACACATCAAACAGGCTCAGAAGAGTGTAAAACATAGCCTGCTGAAGGAATAGGGATTATTCTGTATATAAGCATGTCCATTAAAAGCAGGGGTCTCCAGCTCCCAACTTCCTCTCCTGCAAGTTTAAAGTGAGGGACGGAGTGTAGAAGTGACAGAGGAGAAAGAGAGGGGGCTGGTGTTTGTTGGCCCTGCGTGTCGCTGCTAACAGCAGAATCTCTCGGGCTTTGGTACAGCCGCCATCCTCCCCCACTCTTCCTGCACATCAGTGGCAGAAAACTGTGGCGACTGCCTCAACTTCCAGACGCCCTCACCTACTGCACCCTCTGCTGGACGATAAAATACTGCAGACGGAGGCCACTGTGATATGGTCTTAATCCCATTGTTACAGATTAGATTAGTGGGTTTAGAGTGTCTGTTGACAATTCAGCTTGCTGTGGTGAACAATGAGTAATGAGGGAGAATGGAAAGCAATATGAGGATTTTCTGGATGTTATCATTCGTTAGCAAACACCACAAAATGGCCTTGATGCACTGTAGGGAACATTTTGTAGTGATGCACGGGCTTAAATGTTTAATTTATGATAAATTAGCCCACTTGTCGTCTCCTGATCATTCTCCTTCTTCACCCATCAAGACTTGTACAAGCCAGCGGTGTCCCACAGGGACCTCAACAGCCGGAATATTCTGGTGAAAATGGACGGCACATGCGTCATCATCGATTTCGGCCTGTCCATGAAGCTGACTGGAAACAGGCCGGCGCGTCACGGCGAGGAGGAAAACACTGCTATAAGTGAGGTGAGTGTACCAC